>NC_056506.1:44682090-44689878 GCF_014905685.2 Nematolebias whitei | reverse complement strand
AATTTAACCAAAAATCAGTGATGAAATCAACTAAAATCAATTATAAAAAGCTACTGAAATCAGTGATGAAATCAACTAAAATCTGATAAAGGCAACTAAAATCAATTATAACAATTATTGAATCAATCAACTACAATCAATGATGAAATCAACTGAAATCAGTGATGAAATCATCTAAAATCTGATAAAAATCAAATAAAATCAATGATAAAATCAACTAAATAATAAAATCAACTAAAATCAATGGTGAAATAAACTAAAATATGATTAAACTCAACTGAAATCAGAGATGAAGTCAACTAAAATCATTGATAAAATAAACTAAAATCAACAATGAAACCAATAAAAATCAATTGAAATCAACAATGAAATCAATGATAAAATCAACAATGAAATCAATGATAAAATCAACTGAAATCAATGATAAAATCAACTAAAATCTGTGTTAAAGCAACTTAAATCAACTCAAATCAATGGTCAAATCAAAATGAAATCAATTATGAAATCAACTAAAACCTATAATTAAAAAACAACTAAAATCAAAAATAAAATCAATGATTTGATCAACTTAAATCAATGATTAAATTAAAAAATAATGACAAATTCAACCAAAAATCAGTGATGAAATCAACTAAAATCAATTATAAAAAGCAACTGAAATCAGTGATGAAATCAACTTAAATCTGATAAAGGCAACTAAAATCAATTATAACAATCATTGATTCAATCAACTACAATCAATGATGAAATCAACTAAAATCAATGATAAAATCAATTGAAATCAGTGATGAAATCAACTAAAATCTGATTAACTTAACTGAAATCAGATGAAGTCAACTAAAATCATTGATAAAATCAACTAAAATCAACAATGAAACCAATGAAAAAATCAATTGAAATCAACAATGAAATCAATTATAAAATCAACTGAAATCAATGATAAAATCAACTAAAATCTGTGGTAAAGCAACTAAAATCAATAATAAAATCAACTTAAATCAATGGTCAAATCAAAATGAAATCAATTATGAAATCAACTAAAAGGTGTGATAAAAACAACTAAAATCAATGATAAAAATCAACTAAAAACAATGATCAAATCAACTAAAACCTATAATTAAAAATCAACTAAAATCAATGATAAAAATCAATGATTTGATCAACTAAAATCAATGATTAAAAATCAACTAAAATCAAGGATCAAATCAAGGATCAAATCAACTAAAATCGATAAAATCAACGGAAATAAATGATAACAACTGAAACCAATGATGAAATCAACTAAAATCAATGATAAAATCACCTGAAATCAATGACAAAAACTAAAATCTGATAATCAACTAAAATCAATGATTCTATCTACTAAAATAAATGATGAAATCAACTGAAATCAACTGAAATCAATGATAAAAATAAACTAAAATCAATGATGAAATAAACTAAAATCAATGATGAAATCAATTAAAATGAACTAAATCAATGATGAAATCAACCCAATTTTGATTAAATCAACTAAAACCAATGGCAAAATCAATTAAAATCAATGATTAATTCAACTAAAATCTATGACAAAAATAAACTAAAATCAATGATAAAAATCAACTAAAATCAATGATGAAATCAACTAAAATAAAAAATAAAATCAACTAAAATCAGTGATAATCATGTGGAAGCAGAATAGGCTTGCTTAAAAAGAAAAGTATTTAAGCCTTTTTTTAAAGTCAGTCAATGATTGTGGAGCCCTCAGATATTCAGGGAGGGAGTTCCAGAGGCGGGGGCCAGCCACACAGAATGCCCGATCTCCCATGATCCTTAATTTAGTTTGTGGAAGGAGAAGGAGATGACTGTTCTGTGATCGTAGGGACCGGGTGGATGAATATGGAGCAAGAAGGTCCTTCAGATAATCTGGTGAATTTCTATACAAACACTGATGGGTAATGAGAGCAATTTTGTACTGAATTCTGTAGGTGACAGGAAGCCAATGGAGGTTATGGAAAATGGGTGTAATATGTTCAAATTTATGAGCTCTCAATAAAATCCTGGCTGCACTGTTTTGAATATATCTTCTGAAGGTTTTTGCCGGGTATTCCAGTAAACAGGGGGTTGCAGTAGTCGAGCCTGGAGGAGACAAAGGCATGGACGAGTTTCTCTGCATCAGCAAAAGTGAGAGATGGGCGAAGTTTGGAGGTATTTTGAAGATGGAAGAAACAGGTTTTAAACAGATGTACAAATTTAATCTCTTTTCACTTACGTCTGATCCCATTGTTGGTCTTGAAACATTAATGTATGAATAATTTTACTAAAGTAAAAATAATTGACATGAGTGTATTTGCTTCAGCGTTATAAAAACTATTAACAGTGGTCATAATTGGATAAAGAAGAATAGTTGGTGAGGTTGCTTGTTGAAGAACTTAGAGTTTGTTTAGCATCTTGGAAGTCACAAGTCTCTTGTACTTTAACTTTAAATTTAATTTTACTTAAACTCGAGGCCCATTTTAACTGGAAGAGCTTAAAAATGTTCAGCTTCAGATCAGAAACTCACCAAAGACATTTGGCTGTTTAAAGTCCGCTTGTCGATTTTGACCAGGATGTATTCTTCACTCTGGAAAGCAGAGGGAACATTTGATCAAATCAGCAAACATGAATGCAAAAACTAAAAAAATAAAACAAGAGTCTCAGAATGACGTGCGCGATGAGACTTTTGAAAACACTGCACGTCACGGATTTAACGCTGCAGCTGCCTGTAATCATCGGCCTCCGCAGCAGACAGAGCTGCTGCCGGCTCCGCCCGAGCAGGACGGGCGTGGCGGCCTCGCATCTCACACTCGTTGGTTTTTGTTGTCAGAAGCAGAGCTTTGTGTTCATACCTGCATTCTGGGGTCTGTGCTGACAGAGTTCAGCCTCCTGAAGGAGCCCGGCCTCGACAGGCTGTTGATTTCATCGCTGGGAAAAATAAAAAAAAAGTTGTATATTTAGAGGATTTATCAAACAATAGTGTGTCTGGAAATGTAATTTTCAGAAAAACTGGTCAAGCATTTTAACAGTTTCAACATCAGCTGCTGACGAAACACTCAGAGGATCTGTCATCGGAGGCCGTTAATCAGGCATGGGAAAGTTTCACGCAACAAAAAGCTCCGCTCACGTTTTTTCCTGAAGCTGCATCTTAAGAGTTTTGGTTTTCCTCTGGTGTCGGCGTCTGACCATCAGGACCACAACGATCAGGATCATGACCGCCGCTCCGGCTGCGGCGCCGATAATGATCAGCAGCGTGTTTCCATTGGGGGATCCTCCTGTTCGTTATTTTGGTGGGGAGACAACAAAAAACACCTTCTATTAAAGGCCAAGCATTCCTTGGAAGATGGGTTTATTACCAAACACCTTTAAGGCAAATGTTTTAAACTAAGATCATTTTCTGGTCAGAAATTATGAACCATTTGGATCAAAACTTGCAAATGACCTTACGTGCAATCCCATGCAACACCGTGAGACCTTGTGATATACGTTAGTGGTTAAAGAACATATTGAGGAAAACTTGTAGCTACTTCCACGCTGCATTTTACATCAATATCCATAAAATTGAGAAAGTTAGTTATTTTTGTGTTAGCCAACAATGAGAGTATCATTAAAACCTGTCCAGTGAGTTATGAGATATGAGAAAGGGTTGAAACTAATTAATGTCAAAATTTAAAGAAATATATTTCACAATATACTCTGAATATACTTTTGGGGTGATGTTAGGCTACTACTACACAAAATTTTAGCTTAATATCTGTAATATTGTCTGAGTTATAGCCATTTTTGCCTTGTCGAAGTTCAGTTGGCTGTGGTAGCCATCTTGAATCATGTTGACTCAAAATGTTAATCAGTTGCAGATGTGCATGCAATGATTACTTTCTGAGAGTTTCATTTAAATATATTCCCTGGATCAGGAGATATTTTGCTAACAGTACAAACAACATCTGCGTCTTTCATCCAGGATTTTAATTCAGTAGTGTCGTATTTGAGTTCACCACAAGGGGGCAGCATAACTACCTCTAATAAAAATTCAACCTGTAATGATTGCCAGCAAACAAAGCACAAAGCAGCAAGCGGTATCTAATTTTCCTGTTTTAAACAAAGAACAAAACCTTTTTTTAGGAAATACTTTCTACCTGATACTGTTAACAAATACTCGGCTTTTCCTTCTCCCAGAGGGTTCTTGACTTTACACTCGTAGACCCCACTGTCGTTCCCATTCAGGGCCCGGGCAAAAACGAGTTTCTCTCCACTCACGTGCACCCCTTTGGGCAGAGCTCCTCCTCTCCTGCAGATAATCGGAGAAAAATGTAATTTTAATTCGCTCAGATGTCAACAAGAGGTGAGCCGCGCAGAAGACGTGAGTCACCGCTTGAAACAAAGGGCGTGACTCATTTAGGCAAACCTGAATTCCAGTATTAAGTACTCTTAAGTAACAGTATAAAATGCAACAATGCTCGGTTTGCATCACGGAAGATATGCTTTTAAATAATCCCAAACAAAGATTTACTGCGGCTTCACAACAGAGTGAAACTAATAATATACACAAACCACAACCTGCTGCTTAGTGATCCGAGCTGGACGAATAAACACCGGGTTTGGTGGCTGCAGCCTGGGTGGAGAGCTGAGGCCTCACATAAAGGAGAGAGTTTCTGATCGGGTCCACTGAGACGGGTCAAGTTGCCCCTGGCTTCAATGTGCCGCAGTGGCTATTTAGCTTTCTGCTTTACCTCCCCGGAACCAAACTGGGCTCGTGTTTCGTCTCTCAAAGCCCCACCTAGCTTGTATTATCAAGTCACACAGAGAGACATTATCTGAACCAGTGGAGATGGGTCAGAATCCACTCGGCAGCTAAAAAGATCCAAACTTGGCCCAGGTACACACACTTCACTCATTTCATCTTTGCCGAATGCTCACCCCATCAGTGCTGTTAGAGGTAAAGTTTACCATCGTGCAGTAAGTGAAACTACACCTTTGTTGGTTAACAACGCAAAAATGCAGTTTTCCAATAAAAGCTCAAAACTTTTGAAATGCCAAGAATATCTGGGCTTCAACGTGCACGCATTATGACTCCATTTTGAAATCCTTACGTGCTTTGCAGTGCACAAAACTATAAACAAAAGTTGTCGAATTCATACATTTTCACAGACCCAGCAACATTCTGTGTGTGATTTACGTTTGCACGTTGCAGCAGACTTGCACTCTGCATTTTGTGAAATCCTCAGCATAATCCAAAATTGTAAAAGTCTTACATTTTCAAGGCACGAGAATTCTGAGCGTGCCATTAAACAAAAGTAGCCGTTTAAAGCTTGTTGAAGCGAACAACAAAAAGGTATGAAGGAAAGGACAGCCGCGTTACACCGCTGATCTGCAGAGCCAGATAACAGAGTTTTAGGTTATTTTACATATTTGCTGTCGGTTGTAAATGATTGAAGATCCATACGCACAAGATTAGGGTGAGTTAGCAATAAATAACTGTCTAAATATCTGTCTAAGCTTAAAAAGTGATAACTTTGTGGATATAAGTAAGCATTAGATTGCATTAATGTTGTCCTGAACCAAACGGGCAAAGTCTGCTATCTTTTCCCATCTCATCATTTTACTCTACATCAACAAATTCAATAAGGATGAATGGATTTTTTAAACTAGGGATGCACGATATTATCGGCATGGTATCGGTATCGGCCTATATTAGCGATAAAGTCAAATATCGGCCACTCCATCAAAATAACTCACGGATATAAAAGGCGCTGGTTTTGTATGACAACTCGGTGACAAGGACGCCTGCAGCGCCAGCACATTACGACGTCATGCACGCCTACCTATGTCATGAATAAAGTTGACACCAAACATAATCTAAGTTGAAGTGTTGCATCATTTTCAGCTCCTTTTAGGCATCTGCATTTGGTAGCAGGCCAAACTGACAAAGACCCTGCAGAATAATGCATTTTAATTCCACAGCAGAGAAATGTAGTCTCTAATTAGGTCTAGGGACAAAAACATATCAGTATCGGTATTGGTTATCATCCAAATAAGTTTTAACATATCGGTATATCGGCCAAAAATCCACTATCATGCATCCCTAATTTAAACATCTCTACAACTTGACTAAAGCTCATGCATTTCTAAATAAAACTTTCTTAGAAGGAACACGTGCCCTCTGAAAATCTCTCAGATGTTTCTCTGGAACAAGTGGCAGATGACGAACAGATTCACATTTTAGTTGTATTTTCTCCCCCTCTTTTGGGGTTTCTGTTGCATCAACTTTGTGTATGTTTATTCCATCCTTTCATGCACACGTCCTTGTAAAAAAAAAATTTTA
Organism: Nematolebias whitei; assembly: GCF_014905685.2. Taxonomy (NCBI): domain Eukaryota; kingdom Metazoa; phylum Chordata; class Actinopteri; order Cyprinodontiformes; family Rivulidae; genus Nematolebias; species Nematolebias whitei. The sequence continues at coordinate 44,683,541 of NC_056506.1, read as the reverse complement.
AAAGTGACACTTTCAGCGAACAGATCAGATTGGATCTCGGGCAGATTTGGAGAAACACCGTTTCCTAAAAACATTCAAGTTACTCTTATCTGTAGCTTGATAAATGATGTACAAGTCGGGAGGTTATTTCCCAGAAAGCGTATAATATTTTGTGCTCAAGAATCTGTGAGGAGGGGAAGCAGTTTAATCCAGAACCATTCTGTTATCTGAAGATTGCCTCATGGCTGAATATTTTTTTAACTAAACACCAAACCTTCGATCTGTGTGTGCCCGGGCAGAGCTGTAATGGCTGCTGCAGTGTCTCTAATTAAAGCCCAGACCCTGTGTTTTAACAGACATTAGAGCGATATTTAAAGTGTCTCTATGATTAAGTGCTTAGCATGCGTCTCCTGTTCTTCCTCGAGTCTCTTGTTCCCTCCGATGTGTGGAGAAAAAAACAAAAAAACTCCCTCACCAGATTCTCTCACTTCGCATTTTGCAACTCGACACCGCAGCTTTTCTCCTGAGCTAAATCAAGCGAGCAGGAAAAAAAAGACGCCCCACTTTAAGTTGAAGAGCACCGCTTTGTCTTTAGTCGCTGTGCAATCCACCTCAGGTTCATACGTTTCCAGTCACATTCCAGAGACGTGTAAAGAGCAGTTTGTCAGAACTGTGAGTTAAGGTGCAACAGTCTCAACAGCAGCCAGACGGTTAAAGAGCAGGTTTTTGTCGTGCAACTAAACGATGATCGTACCATTTCCAGGTGATGTCCTGAGATTCGGGGTATCCCCGACCGTTGCAGACGAGCTCAGCTTTCTCCAAACCCGCGTACCAGTTTCCAGAGGGAGAGGAGATGGTGGGATCTGGGGGGTCTGGAAAACCAAAAAATACAGATGTGAGCAAAAACAACTGCAGAACAGAGCTGTCATTTCTAACTCGGACCCGAAGCCCGGCCCGAATTTGAGTAGGACCGGGCCGTGATAATGTGCTGGATGGGCGGGACGGGTCAGTGTCGGGCGTTTGATTGCGTCAACGGAGCAGCAGCGATCCAATTATATAGCAACATGGTTTGCCATACAATCCAATTATATAGCAACATGGTTTGCCATACATTCACCAGCCGCACGCGGCCATTTTTCCGGCCTTGAAAGACTTAAAATAAAGTTCAGTTAAGGTTCAGATGGGACTATACTTCCAGGAAGCGAATCATCGCCCAAATGGGCGTTCAGCCGCTGCAGTCAGCGGACGAGTGCGGCCGACGACCATAACAGGTGAGATCCCAAAGCAGACATGTCAAAGCAGGGTCCGTGTCTGAATAATGCAGAATGCAGGTGGAAGCAGGGATTTAATGCTCGTTTACAGTCAAGAAAGAACAAACACCCCCTCAGCTCCGATCTTTAATAGCTCCGACTGTTAATAACTATATAAGCGGTCAACACTCAATTGAAAATGTCGGGGGGGGGGGGGGGGGG
>NC_056506.1:44678099-44681990 GCF_014905685.2 Nematolebias whitei | reverse complement strand
CGGGTTCGGACCTGTAATTACTGTTAATTCGTCGAGTCGGGTTCAGAAATTATGGCTACGGGTCGGGTCGGACTTTTTGGGCCCGAATGCAACTCTACTGCGGAACACTTGCTTTGAACTCTCAGATATAATTAGTTGTCATCAGATTTTACTGCACTTTAATCCATATCTTACAATTAACACTAAAACATTTTTTATTGTATGCATTACATTTTTTTTATCCATAAATGAAAACAGTTTTGGTATAACTCCAGTGACACCATTTGTATCAATGCCAGTCATCCTTTTATCTAAATGACTCAAGGTTCTTTAAAAAAAAAAAACAAAAACATATTTTTATCTTTTAGACCTCTTCAGAATAATTTTATTTAATTAAAGGCTTTTTATCTTCTGATGCTGAAAGTTAAGCCACGATGGGTAAATAACGGTCCGTGTTTGTACAGTTAGCAAAATATCTCGTAAACCTCTGGATGGATTTTAATGAAACCTTCAGAAAGTATTGGATGAACTGCTGCAAGTGATCAAATATTAAAGTCAACCCAATTCAAGATGGCTGCCACAACCAAGAAAACTTTGCAAACACAAAAAGTCTCAAATCCAGCCATTTTTGTAAATATTTTTGGTAAAGTTTGCTGTGGTAGTAGCTGATACTAATCCCCAACTTGTACTCTGAGTGCTAAATGACCAGTGTTTAAAATTCTGTAAGCAAAATATCTTACTGGCAACTTGATTGGTGCGAATGAAACTTTAAAAACGTAATCATTGGACGAATCTCTGGCTCAACCGGATTCAAGATGGCTGCCATATCTAGTTGAACCTACACAAAAATGGCTGTACAGTCAGTTTCACAGATACGGAGCTTAAATTCGGTGTGAACGACACCAACATGAAACGCAAGGCTGAGCACATGTTGCAATCGTGCATGAGGCTGTGCATAACGTTACTTCAGAGGCTTCATCTAAATGTCTAGAACTTCATCGTCTGTCAGCATAAGATGATCCGAGTCGTAAACGGAACTAAAGCCCGAGCCTGTAACACAGAAAGAGCCCAGGCCCGAGTGTGAAACTGCTCAGGATCCAATCTGTCACTGATGTTTGTTCGACCCTCACCCTTTATCTTCCACAGAAATTCAGCAAGGACAAACAAATATTATGAGAAAAGAGAACGTGTCAAGTTCACTGTGAACAGGAAGTCCTCGACAAAGCTGGCCCATCGCCAGCGAACAATAAGCGAGTCATTCTTTGTGATGATTCCTCGCTGATGGCGTGAGAGCGCCGGTGGAGGAAGAACACGTTACTTTCCGGCGCTGACAGAGATTACTTTAAACCCGAGCTCGGGCTTCACGTGAGCTCTCCGAGTGCGCCTCCAGTTACAACGCAGGGTTCGACTTTAACGTGAAGGCTGAAGTTCATTATCTGGGTTTCGTCTTCAGTTGATTTAACCAGAACTTGTCGTTATTTTACTGCCAGCATGTGGACGCGTTAACGGGAAACCCGTGGGCGAAGCTGGAGTGACTCACTTCCTTGAGGTGTTTCAGCTCAGAGCTCGTCTAATAAATATATAAATAAATAGATGTTATCATTTGAAAGACGAGGGACAGGAGGAGTGGAGTCACAGACAATATTTGGAGGAAATGCCCAATTTAAGATGGCCGCCGCAGCTCATAAACACAAAAATGACAATAACTCAGGCAGTTTTACAGAAAGTGAGCAATATTTTAACGTTGTAGCTCAGGATTATTCGAAATGGCTACAACTTCATAATGAATTTAGTCTTAATCTGATGGGTGGAAAGAGAAAGCTAGGGCTTTAATTTACATTTTGCTTCAGAGCATCCAGATATTTTTGTATTCTTTTAAAGTGGTTTTTAATCAATCTTTAGTTAAACTTTCTGAAGGAATTCCTTTCAGATTTTGGAGGTTTTCCCACTCGTTTCCTGTCTTTATAACTGATCGTAGCTGCAGATCGTCAGGTGTGCTGAAAAATGAGAAAAGTGGACAAGTACGGGACCAAATAAGACATTTCAAATAAAATGCGTACAGGAGAGGAACAGTACCTGAAAGTCGCGTCTTTCATAAATAGAAACAAAGACCGGAAACCAGGGCTTAATTTGTAAACTGATTGATGCCGGAACAGCGGGCAGGCCGGGGGGGGGGGGGGCCGGGGGGGTCCGTGGGTCCTCTCACAGAACATTTTGAATAACAGAGATGCCATTTCCTGCATTTTAGTGTATTTTAACTCGAGATGCACGATCCGATACCAATATCGGTATCAGTCCCGACATCGAAAAAAACTTCTGGATCGGGTATCGGTGACAAAGTGACCGATCCATGACTGGGCAGATCTATTCACTCTATTTCTATGCTTTGTGCTCCGAGTGACGTCATGTGCTAGCTAACTCACCGCACAGATTGTTTTCAAAATGGAGCGAGCGAAATGATCAGCCACCTGGAACTATTTCACACTGCCTCAGCCAACACATTCGACAGCTACGTGCAAAACGTGCTAGGGACAATATTTGGAGGAGGAGGAGAGAAGGACTCCGCGCAGAACCTCCGTGCATAAATGTGACCATCTGGAGCGTGTGAGCAGCTGGTTCGCCGCTCGTGCTGCAGCTGGAACATCCACTCCACAGACTGGGTCCGCTGGGCTAAAGGCAACATCTTCTCTCGTTGTATTTTTAATGAATAATCAAAATAAAAACGTGCGATGACTTTGGACTGTTAGGGGCGGGGTTGCCAGATCCGAACAAAGAGTTGCTGGAACACAACGGGTCAAAATGAGAGAGTTCCCAGATCTTGTTCCGGCAGGATTCGGCTCAAATTAACCACTGCCTGAAACATCCCTTTAGACGTGCATCATTCTTCATCTGATCATCCGTGTGAGGAATTTTCAGTTTTTATATTTTACAACAGTTTTTAAAAAAAAAAACTGTGCCTTTGAGACGAAACGCCACAAACAGCCTGAAGACACCGTTAAATTTTTATTATTTTTTTTTGGGCCAAATTATCTGTTGGGTTTTGACACAAAACCGGTTCATCCTTTGAGTGTAGGAGCTGTTTTACACCTGAATGATTCAGATGTATGAACCCAAACCAACAAAAACTCAAGTCTTTCAATAAGATTAAAACGATTACAAAAAGGTCAAAGGTCAAAAGATTACAGCAGAAAGACTGGTTGTGTTTAATGTCTGCAGCTTGAAATGAGGCAAACTTTTCTCGGGAGCAGTTTGACATTTGGAGAGTATATTTTATTCTCTTTGTATTTTTGTCAGTAAATGAATAAAGATTCTTAGTTACAGTGTAAATGCAGCATAAAGTCTAGAATGAGCAGAAGCTGCAGCATTAAAACGGTACGTTTTCCCTTTTTCCCAGATAAAAGCCTTCACACCAACATCTAAGGCTCTGGTCTCCTCCACTGGCTCTCCGACTGCAGTCGAGACGTTTTACACCTCGTTTTTGTTTTCTGAACCGCTGCGTGTCTGAAAGTTCGGTTTGTCGCGTCGGTACTGCTGCGTTGTACTCACACTTGACCACCAGGTTGTTGGAGATCCTGCGTTGTTTCTCCAGGCCGGGGTGAGACACCAGGCAGTCCAGCTGCTTCCCGTTCATGCTGCGCGTCGGGTGGAGGGAGTAGTGGATGGACACGGCTCCGCCTTCGCTGGTGCGGCTCAGGGACTTGCCCGGCAGCTCGGTGTCCCAGGAGAGCTCGGGGAGCGGGCGCCCCACGGCTCGACAGGAGGCCACCACGCCGTACAGCTGACCCGCCACCACCGGGAGGGGGTCCAAGGAGGAGATGGGGAGAGCTGGGGAGAAAGAAGAGGTCAGAACTGGTCTGCACAAACTGACACTGGACAAAAAGGCCTAATATCCGGGGAGATACAACAGTATGC
>NC_056506.1:44640429-44653099 GCF_014905685.2 Nematolebias whitei | reverse complement strand
AGACAGACAGACAGACAGACAGACAGACAGACAGATAGATAGATAGATAGATAGATAGATAGATAGATAGATAGATAGATAGATAGATAGATAGATAGATAGATAGATAGATAGATAGATGGTTGTGAAGGAGTTTAGTTTTGCAACTATGATTTAAAACTCATTTTCCACCAGAATTATTATACATTTTCCCTTCCACTAAAATTTTGTAACCCAGCAGATACTTTCAACTTGACAAGTTTGGCTCACAAGTTAAAAGCTTTGGACCACTGCCGTAAAGAAATGTACATTGCCCGTTGCCTTTCATGCCAGTGGTTCAGATTGAAGTCGTCTGAGATGGGAAGGAGTTACAGCTGGTCAAACCTCGTAAATGATGCGATGCACATTTTATGCAACACTCTAAGATGTCAAGAGTTAAAGTTCATGCTCAATCATCCAGGTATCAAATCCAATAATTAGTCTGGTCATCTGTCCCACAGAAACCATCTTAGCTCCAGCAAACTGGTTGGTCCACTTAAGGAGTTTACTGCTGGGTGGGGAAACAGTTTACTGGAACTCCTCAACCTGATGAAGCCCTCAGGATAGAGGGTGAAACGTCTCTATGAAAAGAAACCGACTCCAAAAGTTAATCCATCGTAGACAAACATCCTTTCCGAGAGTTTCTTTAACATCTATCCTCTTGTTGATGAGATATTTTGCTGACTAACAGATAGGTTTGATGCCAACAGTTAGTGCTATTTTTTATTTTATTTTTTAATCACAAATACGGCGTAATGTGTGGTGCTCAAAATATGTGTTTGGGATGACACTCAGTCACTACCACACCGTTTTAACTCGCTGTACAATTGTCTGTTATCGTCACATTGAGGTTTTCTAATGTCAGCTCACTGTGTTAAAGATCAGATACTACCACGCCACATTTTAGCTCATTATCTGTAAAACTGGCTGATTTAACCCATTCGGCGCTGGGCAAGAACAAATTTAAACAGGAAACCTGCGTTTGAATTGGTTTCCATTTCCCTTCTCGTTTCAGTTTTGTCCTGAAGTGGCGCAGGAGGAACGGTAAAGGCCGGTTCTCTACACTTTTACTACAAGGTTTTTACAAACCCTCTGAAAAGTTAATAGTTTGGTATAAAAAAAAAATTAAAAAATTAAAAAGCTGCATGAACAGGTCGCGTCAGCTTCCAGGCAGTCTGTGAGGAGATTTGAAATGCACATCTACATTTTGTGGCTGAATGTGTCAAAGTTTGAGGGAATTCGGAGCTGGAGGTTGTCGGTTACTCGTCTGTGTGTTTTTGTCGTTTCGCCTGATCCGTGGCGTGCCGAGGCACGCTCGGGCCCCAAGGCTTGTTGTTGATGACTGGCAGCGAAATGAGAAAGTCAATTGGGAGCGATAACATCGTTCTAATATTTACTTCTTTAAAACAAAAAAAAAAGGGATCCACCCAGAAATCGACGTTCCCACAGCTCGACTAATCGTCCCGGCTGGGATTGTTTTTCACTTTGATCCACGCAGGAAGAGACGGTGGATCAGAGGAGCTCATCGGCTGACGATGAATGCACAGCGCAAATCGTCTTAGGAAAGATTTAAGTTTCTAACTTCAGAGTGGTGCAGAACTTCAAAGTCCTATTAAAGAAGAGCAATGGAAGACATTTTCAGTACCCTAAAGTGTTTTTATACGATTATATTACTTTATTTTACCATTTTAAGTCCAAAAGCTGTTAGGGTGACGTCTTTGTTCCTTTTCACGAAAGAAGAAAAACAATTAAAGTAGGTGTGATTGTACACACATTGTGGCCAACATCCAGCAAACTGGAATCTCATCATCTGTTTTGATGAGACTGGAAGTTAATTAAGTTTTTCATGCAGCCGTCGTTAAAGAAAATAAAAACACCTATTGGATTTTTAACCCACTGTTCTCTTGTGTTAATCGTCTGTCACCAACGCAAAGCTGGAAGGATGTTTTTAATTGGAATAGGATTTGATAAGTCAACACGCACATTAATTTAGTCCCGTCTGTCTGTTAGCAAAATATCTCATGAGTCACAGGGTAAAATTGAGTGAAACTCCCAGAAGATAATTATTGAATGCGAGTCTACAACTCATTAACAATTAGGGTCAGCTCAGTTCAAGATGGCCGCCACCTTAGCCAACACACAAATGACTATAACTCAGTCAAATTTAAAGATTTTTGGCTTAAATTCGGTGTGGTAGTAGCTGACAGTCATGCCCTACGTATGCTCTGAGCAGCTTGTGAGATCTCAGTGTCACAAGATTTAGCATAAATTAATTTACAGCTGTAACGTCGTTCCTGCTCATCATCAGACGATCTCAGTCTGACAGTAAAGATGGCGGGCGACATGCATTCCTCCAAGGAACGTTAAGAGTTATGATTTATAGTAAATAACAGCTCGTCTTCTCTCAAATTTCCTCCTGTTACGGTGTCTTTGTTGCATAAAACCAAGTCAAGAGTTTAATGGTTTTATTGTGCAAACATTTTTGATGCCCATTTGTTTTTCAGAGGGATCTTTTTCTCTTCAGCTCAAATTTTCTATCATTTTCTGGAAGTATAAAACATCTACACAGGGTTTGGTCAATGAGTCTAATAAACACCTGGATTTGGATATTTTGAAAGTCTTGCATTTATTATAGGAATTTAATCAAAACTGAAAACTTTATTTTTAACCTTTTCCTTTGCTGTAGAGATTTTATGGCCACGGGGATCAAACTATTGATTTCCACCTGTTGGCAGCTCTGACAGGATGGAGGCGAGATGAAACTTACTCCAGACTGTGAGCTCGAAGCGTCTCTCAAAGTTCCCGGTGGGGAAGGTGGAGATGTGGCAGATGAAGCTGCCTTCGTCGGACTCCTGCGTGCTGGCGATGAGCAGAGCCGAGTTCTCCATGGGGTCGGAGCTCTCGAACTTGACTCGGCTGGAGTAACGCCCAAACGCTGGCAAAAAAAACAACAACAAAAAAAAACAGGTTCAGCCGAGCAGCTCCGGGCTTTACAAAGACTAAACGCAGAACAAAATAACATTCTGACCTCTTACTTCCATTTAGTGAAAGGAAGAAAATAACAAATATAAATGGTTGGACTTTTCTTTGAAGGGCGTGTCTGAGATATCTGTCTGTCTGCAGTAAATAAAAGATGCACAAAACAACAAAATCCTTTTGTGATCGCATTTGGAATCCTTTTATGAAACCCATCCAACACATTTACAACGAAACAAAGCAATAACACTGAAGTAGGAGTTTGCCTGTTTTGCTCTCATGTAGGATTTAAATTTTAAAGTAGTTTTTGAATTTAGACTCAACTGCAAGTGCTAGCCAACCTGCGATACATCTCATGCAAAAGTTCATTAGACCTTTATTTATACCGTTTAGTTCCCATTGAGCCTGGAAGACTCATTTTTAAGAGAGACCTGTTACATACAACATACAGACAGATGAGAAAAAGAGAGCATGAGGGTGGAGGAAGCAAAAAAAACATCATGTCTCACGCCATGTCCTGGCCTGGAAACAGTATAAAAGATGCAAAAAAGGACCTCGCAACATAAAACTGCAACACGCGATGACATCGTAATACATTTATGCACAGAGGTCGACAAAGCCAGTGATTTATAAACACTCCAGAAAGTTCCAAAGTTCTGATAACTACAGTGTCCATCAGCATCATGGTTCTGATAAGGCCACAGATGTCCTCGGGAGTGGTGGAGCAGGCAGAGCTTCTGGTTTCCAAATCCTCCAGAAGCAATTAGAGATAAGTTGGCCTGTTCGTGATCATGCAAAATTAATGACAGACGGGGAAAAAACAGCTCTAAAAGCATCACCCAGCACCCAAGTCCACGATATTCATGCTAAAAGACCGTTATCTAAACTAACTCATGTAAATCTTAAAGTTGGAGCCGTTAAACTGGAACAGAAGGGAGTAAAAATGGTTTTAAAAAAATGGAAATACTGTTAAAAATACAATTAATTAGTTCTATAGTGCTGTTTTTGAGCAGGAAGTTGTTCCAAAAGTTTTTCAGAATGATCAGTCGTCTCAAACCGTAATTAAACGCATCAGACTATTTATTTGACTCCTTCAAATGAAAGTTTGCTCTTCGTATTAGGTTCAGACAGTGACTGCAGGTACAAGTGGAAAAACTGAAGCAAACAATTTAAATAAAAGTTCATTCTTTTATGTTCTGCAGTCGACCCACAGTCGCAAACTGTTCTGCCCACGTACCCGTTTGTCCCTCGGTGAAGTGGGCCGTGATGATCGGTTCCTTGGTGCCGTCTGCGAGCTCCTTGTTCCAGGTGACCTGCACCACCTTCGCCTCGCCCTCCACCTTGTACTGACAGGGCAAACGGCTCGGAGAGTCGGTCAGGGAGCGGAGAGACGTGACGGGCCCAGGAGGCTCCACGAAGTCGCCCTGAACGCTTGCCACTGAGGAGAGGAGAGAAAGATGGTCGGACAACAGAGAAAATCAAAGTTCATGATCAATAATCCAGGTCAAAAATCCAAGAAAGTTAAGTCAGGCCCTCTGGACAGTTTCTTTTTTTTTTAATCGAGATATTTTGTCCTTCATCCAAAGGACTTCATCAGTCCACAACAAACTCAGTCACACAAGCAGCACTCACATAGTGGACCAACCAGTTTGATGGTGATAAGATGGTTTCTGGAGTCCGCCCTCTCCCCCGTCGACTCCTCTGAGGAAGCCATGGCCAATGTGGTTCAAAACATCAAACATCAAAAACATTATCACCATCAAACTGGTTGGCCCACTATACGAATGTGCTGCTTGTGAATGAGTTTGTTTGTGGCTCCTCGGACTGATGAAGTCCTTTGGATGAAGGACGAAAAGTCTCTAAAACAAAAAAAAAAAAGAAGAAACAGTCCAGAGGACCTGACAACTTTATTGGAACAGAGAAAATAACTGATGTTTGATCATTTGCATTATTTTAACCCTCCTGCTGCCCTTGGGTCAAAATGATCTGCAGGCCTCGTGCGCCATGTTGCAGCAGGCGGGTGAAGAAAGAGACCCATGCATGCACGTTGCGTAGATAAAGCTGCAGGGCCATGCAGTTTGTATTTTAAATGTTAAAGTTTGTTTAACAGACTGAATCATTTGAATTGTCTTAATCCAGTATATTTATTATGTTCAGGAATATTAATAATAATAATAATAATTCTACACATTTTTCAATAATTTTTGTTTTCTTTTAGATGAATTTGTTTTATTATGTTTCTTTTAAATAAATGAATAAATGAATTGAAAAATAAAATAATAATAATAACCTTTGTGGAATGTGTGCAGGCGTTTTTACTTTGGTATTTAAATGTTTATACGAGTTTTTCCAAAGCGAGCCTTTTTACTTTTTTTAAAGGTTTTGTTTGTCAGATGAAACGCGCCACCATAAAATCTGTTTTGCATTCTTTAGCTCGTTACGGTAGTTGACAGACATTTAGAGGAGGCGAGCCTGTGATTGGAACGTCAAAAAAGAAATGTGGGTGGGAAAGGTGAAGCACCCACACCTGCCTCCACCCTCATTAGCCCCGCTCTGGGCCCTTGAGCAAGGCCCTTAACCCCCAACACCTGCATCCCTCAGGCGCCCTAGATGGCAGCTCTCTGCTCCACACAGAGGGCGGTGGTAGCTCATGGTCTGTGGTTGCAACAGGAAGGGCATCCGGCGAAAAAACAATTGCCAAGTCTTGGTGTGAGTAGGCCTGATGATAAACAATAAATCAATTAATCGCATGATAAATTAAAATTATCAACCTCATTTTCATTTATCGGTTTTATCGTTTCTTCGTGTCTCTCTCTTTCTACTGAAGACACCGGATGAGAAAAGGCTCCACTCCGGTGCTCTTCACTGACCCCTCCCTTTCTCTTTAAAATTCATTTTTAACCGTCCAAAATCACGTCTTTGGATCGATAAAAGCAGCTAAGCTACGAGCTAAGTTAACAGGCCGGCCTCGTGGAAAAAAAAAAACAAATTGTCGAAGCTTTAAAATTCACGGTTGATACCCGTGCCTTCGTGTAAAAAGTTGTTTCCTCTGCAAAAAAAAGCTGAGAACTTGTTTACGGATTTATTATTAAAAGCTTTGTGTGAAAAATGCTACGCTAAAGAGCTCAAACCGCACAGAGTGTCCGCCATTTTTAGAAACGAAAAAAAGGAAAGAGAGACAGCCCATGTCACGTCAAAGGGCCTCCCTCCCATTTTCTTAAAGAGACACGTTGCTCGCTCCCTCACTATCCATCCTTTGGTTCAAATGGTCTTATACTGCCATCCGTTGGTCAAAACAGGTACTACACACAAAAACTGACCAACATTTCCTCTTAAATGTGACAATAATTATCGTCACATTTCAAACGATATTATCGTTCATCGCAATAATTTCTGAGACAATTAATCGCCCAGTAAGATTTGTTATCGTGACGGGCCTAGGTGCGACTTAGTTCTGTGAAGAAGGGAGAAGCCAAAAGAAGAAGAACTAAAGTAAACTTTGTGTACAGCCTCAGTTGGGTTGTTTACAGACAAACACCTGCAGTCAGTCACAAGTTCACCTGGCGTGCTTGTTTTTGGACACGGACTGCACAAAGAAAGCAGAAGGTCAAAAGGTCTTTATTCGCCTTTCCAGTTGTCATCAGCTTTGTCTGAACTTCATGTCCGCCCCGTTTCCTCCACCGAGCAGATTAGATTTTTGTGTGTCAGGCTTCCATTAAGCTTATCTAGAACAAAGATCTCTACATTGTCCTGTCCGTGTTTCAGGCACTTCAGCAACGGATGAAAATTACGCTGGAGATGGTATCTTCTGTGCACGTTGTCCAAATTTTTACACATCGATTACATCTTAGTGTGTCGTAAAACAACGTGAGGTGACGTTTTATCAGGAGTTGAACACTGAATGTTTTTACAGGCCACAGGATTTTCAACAAGACGAGGCTCATCTGAGTGATTTCCTGTTCACTCGACCATCGTGGAATATTTAGAAAAAGTTCCCGTGTCTGCCATCATTTTGCAGAAAGACTCTTTTTAGGGCGAAATCTGACCCTTCCTACCTCAAAGCTAAGGTCTCATGGGTTATTTTGACCCAAGGGCAGCAGGAGGGTTGAACTTTGGACAGATAAGTTACTCAAGGTTGACTTTATTGTCATTCATGTGGTACAGGAGGTGGAACTCAAGGTCCCAGTTCTACCCAAGAATAGCAAATATATAAAGTATAAAAAGAAACAGCATATAAGGATCTAAGATATACACTGAACAGTAATAATGTAATATAATACGATGTATTAAACAGCAGCCTGAACATGAGCCTGTTGCGAGCAGATGGGTGTGAATACAGCAGCTTAAAGGCAAGAGGTCAGCAGCATGGATAATGTGACAAATCAATTAAAGTGGCATCACAGTGATTATTCTAGTTTGAGATTCACGAGTCTAACAGCTTCAGGGTAGAAGCTGTTCCTCAGTCTAGTGGTTCTACACTTAAAGCTCCGCGACCTTCTGCCTGACAGGAGCGGGGCAAAAAGTGTGTGCTGGATGAGTGAGGTCCTTCATGATGCAGGTGGCCCTCTTCCTGCATCTGGAGGTGGAGGAGTCTGTGATGGTGGGGAGGCTGACTCCAACAGACTTCTGTGCAGCCTTCACCACTTTCTGCAAAGCTTTTCTTTCTGCAGCTGTGCAGCCCCCGTGCCATACGTTCAGCGTGGCCAGTGCTAAATGTGAAAAATGCACGCACTCCTTGCCGTAAATATTACACATTCTAATCAAATGTGATATAATAAATAACCCCAAACTTTAGAAGCAGTGACGTGCCGCCGGGAACGACAGTAACTTGTTTTAAAGACTCAAACCGTAGCATTCCTCTTAAACGCCGCTGTCGACGAGCTCACTGCGGGGCTGACTGATGACTAAGCCTTTTATCACACCTGTCAAAAAAGTTTGCATTTCACCGTGGGACACAGGAGACGGGCGTGAGAGCGAGCGGCGCGTCAACAAACTCAAACAGGAAAAGACAAACGTGTGAACTTTGATTTCTGGGGTGAACGCTTTCATTCTTCTGCAGTTACTGATTCACCGCCTTCAATAAATGATTACAAAAACGCCGATATGGGACCAAAAAAATGAATCAATCAAAACGATCCGGGCCTCTTCTCGTGTTGGGGAACTTGTTTCAGGAAGTCTAGCGTCTGAGGAAGGAAGGAAGCCAGAGCTGAGACAAACGTGGAACAGAAAGAGTTCAACGCTCCTCGCACACTTAGACAAACACCAAGATCACTGGATCGTCACAAGGCCGCCCTACAGGCTTTTCCTGTTCACTCCGAGCGAGAGGAACCTTATCACACCAGAGATGATCACACTGCTGAAAACAAAAGTTTGATAGGTGCATCTGCTCGGCGTGGAGTTCCACTCTGTCGCGGACTTTAATCTCCACTGAAGAAGGAAACAAAAGGAGATGAGCGGCGTCAGAATTAGTCATAAAAACAGGAATTTGGGCAACGTGTTCTGCTGAAAAACACGCACAAATGTGACCAAACCACATTCTGTTCAACCGCTTCGTCTTCACACCTGCAGAGGATAAAATGTCCCTGAAGTTCGTGGACTCCCGAACGCAACACGTGGACGTCTGCTTTCTTTTGCTCATCAACCTCCCTGCAGGACTCAGGCTGCAGCGGGTTGTCAGTACGAGTCCAGTTCAGTTTGGGCGATTTTAGCTTGTTTTGCAGATCAACAACCCTCCACTATTTAAATTACGTCTGCTCGTGTTAGCAAAAAATCATTTTTTGTTCTGCAGGGAGACAAACAAATATTAATATACGATATTTTGATGTTCCTTAACGTTCCTGAAACAATTAAAAACCTTTGTGAAGGAATGCACGTCGCCCGCCTCCTCTTTGAGTAAAATCTGTCCAGTGCTCCGTGAGATATTTCAATAAGACTACAAGTAAACATGATGGCAGCACAGTGGATTAGTGGTTAGCACTGTTGCCTCACAGCTAGAAGGTCCTGAGTTCAATCCCCAGTTTGGATCTGGTGTCTTTCTGTGTGGAGTTTGCGTGGGTTTCCTCCTACAGTCCGGAAACATGCATGTTGGGCTGCCTTCAAGGCCAGACCACCCTTACAAAAGAGATCTGTGATCTCAATGGGATTTGACTAAATAATAACAATAATAATAATAATAATAATAATAATAATAATAAACAGAGACAGACTAAAAAGCAAAAAACAACCTCTCTGACCTCCAGCAGTAGGTGATTATGAAGCGTGTCCCACAGGAATACTAGGATAAAAACTGGAAATGCAATGCCCTAAAGTAATTTTCATGATGTAATGGCTTTAAAATATACTTTTATAACTCTTTCAAAGACTTATGGAGAATACTTTTAAACATATGAACCGAAAAAGTTAAAGTGGATTCATCAAGAAGTTGTTTTGCTTTTTTAAAGCTTGTACATTTAGTTTGGGAATAGATTTAAACGAAGCTTCTGCGTCGACATCAATATTCATTTAAACTTGTCCACAATATTAAATGTTTGGAAAGCTATAAAATATTATCTAATTTTGCGTCATGCACGATGACGGTAAATGTTCCAGAAGATGCGTGGTTGCGTTTACACGTCGTATGACCGTTTGTTTGTTTTGGAGTGTTTCAGTGGATAAATGCACGCAAGAAGAAACTGGAAGAGGATGTTGTGAGCATTTGCATTTTCATCCACTCATCAGGTACATCTCTTACACAGGTCAGGATTGATGCGTGCGTGAACACAACATGCAGGTTTTTACATCTGCTTTGGTTTAATCCCATGTTTCAGAGTAAAAATTACAACAGAAATCCAGAAATTCACACTATGAAAAACATGCATGCGACATGTTTCATGGATTGGTGCTCAAACTGAGCAAAGAAATGAGCAAAGATGCACTGAAGACGAGAGACAAAATGAGCGTTTGTACCTTTCTGAGCAAAATGGTGACGTTTTATTTCTATTTTTAAATCAAACTTTAAAGTGAAACATCGTTCAGACACATTGGAGTTTATAGAATAAACTTTTAAACAGAGCCTCAGGCAATAATCATCTCAAAAAGGCTTGTTTAGGTAAATTAATTTAAAAAATAGGCAAATTGAAAATTTAAAAAATGTCATATTTTTCGCTGTATAAGTCGCAGCTTTTTGCATAAATTAGCATGCCCTGCAACTTAAACAGAAAAGTGACTTATTTATGATTATTTCCCATATTAATAATTTGATTTTTGGCTGAGATCTGACGATTTCATTCATTCTGACATGAAAAATATTGAACACTACCATTTTCAGCCACTAGAGGGCAGTCGACTAATATGGCAAGCCAAGTGTCTCATTAACAGGTAAAAGTGGCTATTAATGAGACACTTGGCTTGCCATACAAAGCCACCTTCATCTCGCTCCGGAGCTCCTGGAGCAAACATCATATCAGCTGCATTTTGTCGCGCCTTACACTTGTACGGCAAAGCGACGTGTTTATGTTTTTTCCACTTTAGTAGACGTATTTGAACTGATGTGACTTATACGGCAGTGCGACGTGCACGGTGACAAGTACGGTAATTGATTTCAAACCTTAAAAGCTTTCAAAGCAAGAGGTTGCTGCACTGCAGCTGCAGTAACAGATTCAACTTACGATGAAGAGATGAGCGTTTACAGAAAACTGTTCACAAAAAGCAAATCTAAACCTTAATTTTTACCACAATAAACCTGCAGGACGACGTTTCACTGCTCCACTCTGCAGCCACACCTGAACATTTTTTCTCACCACAAGCGACCGTGACAACCTGAACAGTACAGGTGACACCTGCGGATTGAAGGAGTTACCAAAGAAGTTTTGGGTCAAATAAAGTTTTAGTAAAAAAACAAAACAAAAAAACACTATCATTCTCCTGCACAGGTTTTCAAATGTTTTCTAACTAGTGCCACTTAGAAAGTACCAGTTTAACCACTGATTTTTCCCCATTGTAAGATAAATAACGTCTTGTTTTATAAAGCAGTGGAAGTCTGTCATGGCTGATGTAAATAAACCCAACTAGTCCAGTTTGGGATGTGATGCTCACATTCTTTCCACCCAACATCTGAATACAGCTCCGATAGACCTCACACCTTTTCATTGTTTTGGACTTCTTGTTGCACGCAGGTTCAACAAAAACCTCACCGGTTCACCGAGGTCCACAAGTTTCCTCAAGACGGAAATCCTCGACCGAGTCGTTTCCGTTTGGAATCTGAATCGCTCAGATTTTTGGACCCGCCTGCTTTTTAGCTGAACATCAGAATTAGTGTAAATAGATGTTACCAGAATGTGTTCTTCAAGGATCCACCAGTGTCGTACGATGGTTTGGGTCCAAAACACAATGGATTAATCTTGTGATTTGTAAAAGAGACAGTAGATGGAGAGAGGAACAGCAGAACGATTACAATAAACTGAATTTTTAATTTTGCAATGATTTATAAATCACTTTGGCTGAAAACCTGGAAGTCATCAGAAAGGCAAGCTAAAAGACCAGAGCAGAAAACTTTTCTATGATGTGTTCAATGCCAAGCTTTCCATTGACACATTTTAACCCATCATTGACTATAACTCAGTCCAAACAGCAAGGTTTGTTGACTTACTGAAATAGAAGCAGCTTTGTTTTATACAAATCGACCAGGATAAAGACAAAAACAGGAGTTTTAAGTCCAACTTAAGTCCACTTCCCCACTCTGTGTCCCTGGAAATAAAACAGCTAAAGTTCACCAGGTGCTTATTTGTAGCCAACACGGTCATTAAAACGTCATTTAGCAGCTTTAACTCCAACGATACGTTCTAATTAAATCCGTTTTTATCTAAATTAAATAAAATCTCAGCGTCTACATTGAGTTAACTTTAAAACGGACGATTAAATGATTTTTATCAGTGCTGAAAAATGTTATTTTTGTCACTTTTAGATTGAATTTTTTTTTTTTTTAAACTCACCAGTTATAAAAAACAGTGTAAGAACCTCAGCCCGAGTCCTGATCGTCTTCATCTTTAATCCAAAATAAAAAAGCAAAACGTTCTGTCTTCTAGTTGTTAAAACATCCTCCTCGGGGTAAAGTTGAAGCAGAGAAACTCAGTCCGCAGCAGGTGTTTCCAACTCCTCCTTAAAATCCTAATCCGTCCCTGAGTAAAAGTCCAGAGTGGTTTGAGAAGCTCCAAACTGCACCTGACTTCATCTCAGGTGAGTTGAAACTCCTGAAAACTCGAACTAAATCACCTGAATTGGAGTCTGAACACGAGACGACACAGAGCGCGCGCAGGACAGGAGCCTGCCTACAGGAACACAGCAGGTCCAAGCCGCCGCTACACCTGTCGTACGCCCCGCCCATTTCGCTAAAGTCACGCCCACATCCTTATGCTGCATTCAAGTGACTTTGAAAAGACGTTTGTTTAGATCTGCAAGTCTTTAAAAAAAACTACAAGCGACCAATTAAAATGAGATTTTGATTTCTAAACATTAGAGGTGGAAGAAAATAAAACGTTTATTTACTGTAATTCATAATATCTGAGAATAATCAGGAAAAATGTCATTCATTCTTTAATGAAACTGTGAATTTGATTGATTTGATGGTTGGTTGGTTGGTTGGTTGGTTTGACGGATGGATGGATGGATGGATGGATGGATGGATGGATGGATGGATGGA
>NC_056506.1:44632043-44640419 GCF_014905685.2 Nematolebias whitei | reverse complement strand
GATGGATGGATGGATGGATGGATGGATGGATGGATGGATGGATGGATAGGTGGGTGGATGGATGGATGGATAAGCGGATGGATGGATGGATGGATGGATCTTAGTCTAAAACTCTGGCATTAAAAGTGGATTCTAAGGAAGACCGTCAGAAAACAGCAAAAGGAGGAAAATGTTTTAGCTTTTGTTTGTTTTGTTTGTTTTTCTTTGTAATTTCAGAGACTTTACATTCCACAACATGAATGATTGTTAAAATTCAGGTATTAGTTTCTCATATTTGAACGCAATCAATAATTTTTAGTAAACAAACCCTTGAACATCAGGTAAACAAATGTAACCCCTTTTTCAAGGTGATTAACCTGCACCTCCTTCCTCCTCAGGCCTTCCTGGAGCGGTACCTCAGCCCCGGCCCCACCATGCAGTACCAGCAGCAGAACGGCAGAGGGCGCCAGTGGACTCTGGTGAGCGAGGAGCCGGTGACCTCCGCCCTCCGTCAGGGTCTAGTCTTCTCCCTGCGGCGCCTGGACTTCTCCCTGGTCGTCACGGTGACACCTCTTCCCTTCCTGCGGCTCGGGGAGGAGTTCATCGACCCGAAGAGCCACAAGTTTGTCATGAGGCTTCAGTCGGAGACCTCGGTGTGAAGACGGGCGAACAAATCCCGCCTCT
Source organism: Nematolebias whitei (assembly GCF_014905685.2). NCBI lineage: Eukaryota > Metazoa > Chordata > Actinopteri > Cyprinodontiformes > Rivulidae > Nematolebias > Nematolebias whitei. The sequence goes on along the minus strand of NC_056506.1, from coordinate 44,639,756 downwards.
GCTGGACGAGACGGGGCTCTTTACAGCCGTCCAATCAGTCCTCCTCCATCTTTGACAGAGAAACCAATCAGAGCGAGGAACCGTCGTTTTACTTTCCTGCAAATGAACAGAAGCCTCGGCGGCACGCTGTGGACGTCCCGTACTCGAACTGAAGCGGACCCGTTCTGCCTCTCGTCTCGCTGTAACCACTGAACTACATTTCTGTGCTGACTCGACCCACGATCAACAGAGGAAGTGGCGATTACATCACAGCTGTCACTTCCTGTCTGGTGTCTGTAAACAGAGGACAGGAGCTCGGCTGCTTCTCTGTCGTTTTCTCCGACACGGCACGGCGATTCTTTTTAACCTGCAGAATGTAGCATTATGTGCTGTGAGTCCATTCTAATGTGACTTTAAGAAGATTGGATGTACATTCCTATTTTTTTTTTGCTACTCTAGGCTCATAATGGTTTTTACACATGCAGCTTTTTTAAATTTTTTACTACTAGGACCTGTTTTAGCAAGAACGAAGAACATTTTCAGCTCATTGTATGATTTGCATCTTATTTGGATGAAGATTTTATAAAGCTGGCGTCATTTTCAAATCCAGGCGCCCAGATTTATTTATAGCTACAGCCTAAAATGGTTCACCGTGAGAATTTTTTCTTGCATCTTTAGATTTTAGCAGATATTACTCAGAACTGAGTAAGTTGCGTGGGTACGGGGAGCTATTTGTAGCCGGTGAGGTCACGCAGGGAAGTGTTTCGGAAGCGAGGAGACCAAAATGAACCGAGTTGTGTTTAAACTTATCAAAATAACTTTTGGTCCTGAAGTGGGAATTGTTGGCAATGTGGGAAATAAAAGGCAATCAGCAGTCGGATCCTCTTAAACGCTCGATGTGCTCCGATGTCGCCCGATATTCACAACGGGACAGAGTTTTTTTACATACCGTATTTTTCAGACTATAAGGCTCACTGTTGATTTTTGAGAACATTTTAAATGCGCCTTATTGTCCGAAAAATACGGTAGCTGGAGAACAGACGCGTGGTAGCACTTCCTACAAAGAACCTTTTTATAACAGAGTTTGTAAACACTTTATAAAGCGTTAATAAACACGGTTCACACACAAGCGGGCGGTGATACTTTCAATCATTTTGTCGTTATTTAGGTTTTAAATTTAAAACGTTTGGCATTAAATTCACGAGGTCACTGAGCTTGTTTTGGTAAAAACAATAATCTATTGCCGAGTAATTAACGTGAACAATATTTACCTGATTGAAGGCGTTTTGATTTGGCAACATAGTGAACCGGCTTCGATTTACGAACAGTTTTTATGAATGAATAATGCTTTAAAAAGTGTTTACAAGGCGTTAATAAAACCACCGTGACCAGGAAGTGGTTCCAAATAAGTTATTTGTTCTGTTTTAAGAAGAAAAACAATAATGAGCAGAACTCTGGGGGGGGGGTCGCAACATGCGCTGCATCACCGCGCTCAATCCAGCATCATAAATAACTCTTACTGGTATTTATCCAGATGTTTTCATGTTTATGTGTCAGGGCAGAGTCTTTGTTTTTGTCAAAATGTTGTTTGACATGCAAACAACATTTATCTCCTAAATAACTACACAGTTTAACCATTTAGGTTACGCTTTAAAGATTCTGTGGAAGTAGTGGCCATAAGTGATGTCGGGACCCCACTGGGTCCTTGGATAACCTGCTGGATTATGACGTCATCGCGTCTTGTTATCGAGGATGAACATGCTGATTGTGATACGTCGATGGCTGGTCGTCATTCTAAGCAAACTAAGAAGCAACGTTTTTATTTTGAAACTGGTGATGGTCAGCTTTGTCTGCTTTCTTGTTCAGAAGTTAAAAAAAAAAAGTTTGTAAATCTCTTGTTTTATGATCATAGAATCAGACGTTTGGACCAGTTTGTGGGTTTTTTTTTTTTTAACCTTGGGAAAATGTCAAACTGGCAGAAACCCGTAGTTAAGACGTGACAGCAGGAGGGGAGGCCATCTTTATTAGACGGTGGATCAAGTTTAAAGAAAAGAAACGTACATTTTATATAAGAACACGTAAAGTAACGATGCGCCCAGCGCTGGTTTCAGCTTCTATCCCACGCGTTTATTTTTATTTTTATCCATAACGGGTTCTTGTGTCAGAAAACACCCCCCTTTGTTAGTTTTAACCCTCTGTACTTCTCAATGCTAAATGTTCTTGCTGGAGGAAATGCAAAGGGCTACACAAACGTCATGTGATCAGTGTGGATTCAACACATCTGATGGAGCTGCTCTGCTTTCTGATCAGACTTTCAGAATAAGAGACGTGTGATTGTAAGTTTCCGTGCAGCCGATCGCCGCCTCGCCTCGTCCTGCAGACCCGAAGGAGCAGCCGACTCCTCTTTCTGCAGGTTTAAACGCCCAGCTGTGGGTCAGACCGGCGAACGAGCCCTTCAACCGTTTGCCTTTCACAATAAAAGCCCCTCATATTTCAGTATAAAACACCAAAATGTCAAACTCTTTAAAAAAAAAAAAAAATGCAGAAACTCATTTTAGGCTCACAGCTGAGTTTTTTTTAAATTGTTTTTAAGGTGCCTAAGTTATGATGCTGCAACTTTCTGAATGTTTGTACTTAAAGACAAAAAAAAAAAAACCAAGCAGCTTGTAAAGAAAATTTGTAATTTGTGTTCCTCTTTTTTGTAACTGTAGCTTGTATAGCGTGTTTTCTATTATTAAACCATTTATTCCTTTTAATTATTCTCTGTCCCTTGTTTTTTTCAGTTTGAAAACGTTTACTCCTGTAGTTTTCTGACACGTTGATAGAAAGTTATGAAATGCGGGTACGCGCTCAACGTAAACAAAACGCTTATCGGCGCATTTGAATCAAATTTGAGCACAAGATGTAAAAATTGTCCCACGTTTTGATCCCAAAGGGCTCGTCCGCTGTCGGTCTACCTTCAGACACTTCGGCTGTTTTGGCTGACTCTAGTAAAAGTACATTTTCATCACTGCTTCGACGGTTTCAGTTATTCTGAACCCCGCTGCGTTAAACTTGGCCCGTAAGAAGCTGAGAGTTTTTCTAAAAAGACTTTCTGTGGAACTTCTGTGCTGATGTGGTGGGCGTGTGGTTTTCGCAGCTTCGACACGGACAGAGAGCCCTTGACTTCCTGTTAGTTACTCGCTCGCTGCGGCTCCTCAGACTCTTCGAGACGACTTCGAGAGAAAACCGTGAAGCGGCTCTTTGCTCCAGTCTGCCGGTGAGTTCCAGGTCACGTCGTCGCTGACGGGAGGCCGCAGTTTGAAACCAGCTGCGGATGGAGTTTAGGTCGGGAGGTGTCGTGTTCCTGCTGGAGGTGAGGATGCTTAACGATGAGCTGTGTGTGTGCAGAGCTCACCGGAGAGATGAACCTTTGCTACATCCTGGACGGCGTGCTCATTCTGTACGGCGTCATTCTCACCGTTTTATACTGCAAACTGAGGGTAAGACACAAAAAACGTCCATTTGGCACAGACATTTTAGGATTTTACTAAATATACTAACGATCACTTCTCTTCATATCTGTGTATTTATGTGTTTCGTGAACAAGTGTAGCTCAGAGTCTTTCCATCATGTTTAAGAACGCGGAAAATTTAAGCGTTTTAGCTCATTTTTATCATTCCTGCTTCCTGTTTGCTTTGAACAGATGCGTCCGTCAAGCAAAACCTACACCAGCCACTTGGAGGTAAAGTAAAATAAAAATATCTGGCTATGATGTCACAGTTGTCAAATGTCGCAGTTCTGCTTAAAAGCCAGCCGTTTCCTGTAAAAGCTCGAGCTGACCACCAGCACACATTATTTATTTCTTCTCAGAGTTTCCACCTCTGCTTGGGGTGTCACATCTGGCTTCCTCAACTTGTTTTTTTTTTATTTTTTTTTAATACATTTTGACTTTAAAAGAGATTTTAGACATTTTGGAGTTAATAAAATCAAACGTTTTCCAGGCCTCTAAGGGAAGTTTCATATAAAATCTGTTGCATTTGTGACGAGGCAGCTGCTAAATGCTCCTGATGGTTGTTTTGTCTCCATCCCACAGAAGCAGCCTGCAGGTGGAGGCATCTACGCGGTGAGATTTCTCTTTGTAATGATTTAAAAGACTTTTAATGAGGGTGCAGCGACAGCGTGCTGCTCACAGGATGGCAAAGGACTTTTAATGTAATCTTGGTAGCTGTTTTATCACACAGTCAGGTTGCAGGAAGTGCTCACAGAAAGGTGTTTTTTAAATTTATTTTATTTTAATCTGACGTGGACGTCTTTGACTGTGTGTTTGTGTCCTGCAGGGTCTGACCTCTTGCAGCGCTGACACCTACGAGACCATTAATATGAATAAAAAGGCTAAAGTTCTCGAGTGACAGACAAAATGTCCTTTTATGTGTTGGAGCATGGAGAGAAGTTTCTTTGTTAATACTTTGGCTTTTATTTTATTGTTTTTTTGTGCCAAAAAAAAAAATCATTTATTCCTTAAAAAAAAAAGCAGACATCTGAAGGCATTTTCTGTTTCTGTTGGTGAGTTTCTGTCTTTAATCTTGAACTTTAAGAGTCTGAACAGGTTATTTTACACGAGAAGATATGAATTAATGTACAAACAACTAAAACCACAAGATATATAACATTTATTCTGACGGAAACAGATTTGTCACACATTAACTTCTGTGGTGAGCTGTTGAAAATGAAGCTGCCGAAGACCGACAGGGATTTAAAAATAAAATAATTTCAGTTGTACCAATTAAAATTGATTTTATTTGTCTATCAGGTTGTGATTTCAAGCCTTTAAAGAACCATTAAAGAGGATTTAGAAGGTGATGCAGATGTGGTTTGTAACATCTGGAGCTCTGATTACGAGCAAAACGATCTTTTATTTGATTAAACACATGTTGCATTTTATTCAGTATTTTACCAGTGTATTAAATAATTTGTTGCGTGTATTTTGTTTTTATTTTACTTCAACTCATCATCTAAGCTTAAAAAATAGGCAACAAAAGAACTTCACGATAACTTAAACGTATCTGTATTTTAGATCAGATTAGATAAATACACTGAATTAAAACGTGTTAAAGAAAAACCATGACAGACAAATTTATACTTTTTGACGTTTACAGTGAACAAAGTATTTTTTTATTGTTCTTCAGATGTATTTGTCAAAATATCTAATTTTTAACAGTTTTAGGTTTTTTTTTTTTTTTTTTCATTTTGTTCCAATTGTTCATAAATAAGATTACCAGTACTGCTAATATCTAAACAAAATATTGTTATTAACATTTAATCTATTTTTTATTTCATGTCTGAATTCATAAAAAGCAGCTCAAACAAACAAATAAATAAAAAATATATATAAAGAAGGAAATGTTAAATTCCAAAAGAAAAGAAAATACAATACAACAATCAGCTTTTATGCTCATTTTAATTAATTCATAAATTATAGTAAAATAAGAACTTTAATAAATATGTGTCTTTTTTTCCTTGTGAGCAGCATCCAAAAATAAATTTAAATAGAAGTTTTATTTAATTAAACTGTTTCCACATCATTTTTGACAAAGAAAAACTCGAGGTTTATCCGGTCAGAGTAGCTGAAATAAAAACAAGCTCAGTGTTTATCAGTTTATACAAACAAACAAATAAACAACAGCGGATCAAGTGGAACAACATGAACCGTTGGGAAGCACGAAACCTTGAATCAGTATCTTTGTAAGAATTTATAGAATTTAAGAAAGGGTTTGATGATGCTCCCACATGTTTCTCGTGATATTACAAAACCAACCCTGTTTATTTCTTACTTTCTAACGGTTAAAGTTGACAAAATTAATAAAAATATTAAATGAAAACTTCTCGTCCACATTTATCTTGGGTTTCTGAGAGTAAAGAATCTCAGACAGCGAGCTGTAGACTATAAATAAAGTGGTATGACATAAGAAAACTAATCCAACGTGTTGGATGTTGGATGGATGTTGGATGGTTGGATAATTGGATGGATGGTTGGATCATGGTTGAATGGTTGGTTGGATGGATAGATCCAATCATCCACCCATCCAACCATCCATTCATCCATCCAATCATCAAACAATCCATCCATTTAATCAACCATCCATCCATCCAACCATCCATCCAACCATCCATCCATCCAATCAACCATCCATCCAACCAACCATCCATTCATCCATCCATCCATCCATCCATCCATCCAATCAACCATCCATCCAACCAACCATCCATTCATCCATCCATCCAATCATCAAACAATCCATCCATTTAATCATCCAACTATCCATCCAACCAACCATTCATCCATCCATCACCCGTCCATCCATTCATTTATCCATTCATCCACCAATCCATTCATCCATCCATCCATCCATCCAACCACCCATTTCATCATCCAACCATCCACCCAACCATCTACCAAGCCATTCACCCATCCATTCATCCTTCCATCCATCCATTTCATCATCCATCCATCCTTCCATCCATCCATCCATTTAATCATCCATCCATCCATTTAATCATCCATCCATTCCAAAAAGGAAATCTGACATCCAACAACAAAAAAAAAGATCAGATCATAATTTCAAAGTAAGAAGCTGCTTTTTCTTTATTCATGCCACTTGTAATTCCATAGGAACACATTCAAAGCAGATTTATGAGTTCAGCCCGGGGCGCCTCACACTGACACAACGACCCCTGAGCTGTTACGACATCCAACCTGCACCAACGAAAAGAAGCTGCTGAAAGACACTTTAATCTGCTTGTTCATGTTTTGAAGAGAGAGACAGACTCCCACTGACATGGAAACCACTTCCCAGGCAGATAAGCAGCTTTCTGTTCAAAATCTTTGTTTTTATTTACCAAGATGAGGATTAGTTGTAAAGAAATGTGCCCAAATAAACTGATAGGGGTGTGCAAATGTGGTGTTTATTTGTCAAAGGTAAAAAGTAAGAAGTGAAGCCAATAAAAACAGAAAGCATCTCGCTCATAAACTTTCAGGCCTGAAACAAAACTAACCTGTCTGGCAGTGTGTGATGCATTCACTGTTCCTGGGAAATTCAACATTTAAACTTGAGAACTGCAGCATGACGTAAACAGGATTCTGGTAAGAGATTCAGGTAATGTTTGCTTTTTAAGACGAGGACATATAATCAACAAAAAGTTGTGTAGAAAGAGGAAAAACAAAGTTTTTAGACCACCCATCCAATCATCCAACCATCCACCCATCCAATCAACCATTCATCTAACCATCCATCCAACCAACCATCCATCCAGACATCTAGCCAGCCAGCCAACCATCCATCCATTCATCTAACCATTCATGCATCCATCCAATCATCCAACTATCCATCCAACCATCCATCCATTCTTCTAACCATTCATGTATCCATCCAATCATCCAACTATCCATCCATCCATTTCATCATCCTACCAACCAGCCATCCATCCAACCATCCATCCAACATCCATCCATCCATCCATCCATCCATCTAGCCTCCCTCCAACCATACATCCATTAATGAATGGATCCATCCATCCATACATACATACATCCATCAATCTAATCATCCATACAACCATACATCCCTCCAACCAACCATCCATCCTTTCATCTAAACATCCATCCACTTATCCATCTAACCATCCATCTACCCATCCAACCATCCGACCAACCATCCATCCATCCATCCATCCATCCATCCATCCATCCATCCA
>NC_056506.1:44609105-44627043 GCF_014905685.2 Nematolebias whitei | reverse complement strand
CTGAGAAGGTGCTATTTAAGAGACTGAGCTGAATACAGCTCCTCAGACTGAGGAAGTCTCTCGGATGAGAGACGAAACGTTTCTACATTTTTTTGTTGATTTGCTTTGTTTTGTTTTTTTGAATGTCCAGAGGACCAGATTTAACTTTTTTAGAGTTAATGGCAATGTTTTTAACACAGACTTTATGAAATCAGTTAGCGCTCAGAGCATGTGCTAGGGAATAGTCTCAGCTACTGCCATGCTGTATTTGAACTTAAAATCAGTCAAATTAGCTGAGTTACAGCCATCTTTGTGTTTGCTAAGATCACATTTCGTTCAGCAAGTTAACTCCAAATGTTTGTCCGTTGTAGATGTTCACAAAGTGATTTATTTATGAGAGTTTCGTTCAAATCCTGCCACGGCTAATGGCAACAACTAACACGGGTACAAACATAATGCAACACGTCTCCTTTGCGGAAAACAAAAGCTGAAGCTCACTTTGGGCGTCATGTTGTGCGTGATGCAGAACTGCAGGTGGGTGAGGATGCTCTCCATGCTGTGGAAGCCCTGCTGCCGAGTGGTCCTCAGGTACTTCTGCATGGCCCGGGCCATCGGGGCGAAGATGGCCTGAGCTGCCTCCCGAGGGTCCATCACCTCTCTGGGGTGCTTCGGAGACGAGGCGGCCTCGTCGTCATGGAGACGCTTGATGTGCGTGAAGGCCTCCTCCACCGCTACAACCAGCCTACAGCAGAGTGACAGGACGGAATTGACACGATCGAAGGGCTTCAAACACAAAATACAATAAAATTAAATAAATCAATAGATTAAAGTGTAGTGAACTAAGCCTCAGAATGAATGAAAGAATCCGTTTAAATGAAGGATAATATCAGACGTATATTATCTCATTACAAAAGCAATATTTTGATTTGATTTATGATGAAAGAAATATTACTGCTGAACAAAAAGTACAGCAACCATTAAGTGCAGTGGATATTCTTCACTGGCTGCTACAACAGCACCGGGATTGTAGTTATGTAACATAATTCAGATAAAGATAGTTATTTTCTTAAAGGGCGCGTGTGGTGCAATTATAAAGAATAAACGCCTCATTTGCAGCAGATACCAGTCAGAGCAATCCCAGTAAACAAATCTCATTAAGGAGCTAAGAACTAAAACCTCAAACTCCATAAAGTGGTTTGACCAAATACTTTTTTAATCGCTACAAACTGCGCCATAGTTTTGCTAAAAACACTGTCAGTAACTACTGGGGTCAAGCTTGTCTGTCTGTTAGTAAAATATCTCAAACTATTGGTTGGATTTTCATGAAACTTTCAGGAAGTACAGCTACAACTGATTAACTATTGGAGTCAGCCCAGTTCAAGACGGCCACCACAGCTAGTCAACCGTAGTCACACAAAGATGGCTATAGCTCAGTCTCTACAAATACTGAGCTAAAGTTTGGTATGGTAGTAACTGAGAGTCATTCTCAAAACCCACTATGAGCTCTAACAGATTGTTATACTGTTTGAGAATGCACATACCGTAACTTAATTTAACATTTTTGGGCCAAACAGCCACAAATCCATCATTTTTCATCACTAGATGATTTTGGTCTGAAACCTTTGGCACAGATGGCAGCGGGAAATATGCCTTTTTTATTTTTTTAATGCTAGGTCTTTAAGGATTCGTTCAGATTTGACTAAAATGAGCAGTTCAAAAACTGTCTGGACAGGACTTTTGAAGTAGATCGCAATGAAATAATTAAATAAAACCAGATTAAAACTGATAGCCTTATTTAAAAAAAAAAATCTGTAATCAGGAGTAACATTTTCATGTGGGACTACAATAAAGTATGCTCATACTGCAGGTTTGTGTTGAAAACTGACATTTATTCAAGACTTCCCCAAATAAAAGAACGCAGCGAACAAAATAAAATAAATCTGACATGGACCTGATTTTACAACGATCGTGAGAAGAAGAACGTGTAAGAACAGGACTAAGCGGAGTCATTTAATTTAAATTGGGGCTGATTCTCAGATTTAACGTGATGCAAAAACCTTAATGACATCTGGACGATCCAGCTGCATCAAACACACCTTCGTTTTCACTACATCTCTGCTTTTTTTAATATGCACGAAGCAGCTATTAGGAAATGAGGATGAAAAACTAGTTTATAGTGATTCTGATGTAATTAAGCCTGGAGAACGTGTTTGCAGCTGCTGACCTGGCCTTGCGTTTGCGGATCCTGCGCTCCATCTCTGCCTCCTCGTAGTAGTACTCATTGTGGGAGTTGTCTCTCCGCCTGGCAGCAGCTGCTATCATGGCCCGTGATTGGCCCGTGGAGTTATTGGTGGCGTTTTCTACAAGACGGCACACGCAGACGAAGGATTGATGGATTGCATGTCGGGTATTCAACAAACACAATCAGAGGAGAATAAAAGGAGAATTATGTCCTCATCTGAACCTTGACGAGTTGACTGAGGTACAACTGAGCTCGTACGATGAGCATGAGTCAAATTACAGTTTCTGACACGATGAAGTCACGGATTAAAGACAGGCGTCAGAGCCGAGACTCACCGTCCAGAGAGTAAACCTTGAAGCCGGTCATCTTCTTGGATAGGATGGATTTGGGGAGATTGACAGTGGCGGGGTTGTAGACGGAGAAGTCGCTGTAATAGTGGTCCAACACCCACACAGCTGCACGCTGGATGCTAAAACACACCAGAGGCAGTTCAGGTCGAACATCAGCTGCTGACAACCACAGTCCAGATAAGATGCATATAAAACAAACGCAAAGAATAAAGAATAACTACTAACATAATTCATGTAACGTGTTCCTAAAGCACAAGGAAACATTTTAATTGCAGCTCATTCCAGAGCAGCTTTAAGATAAAGTATCTTCAGCATCAGCTGGTCCTCTGGGGCAGAAGATGGACAGTAGACAAATAAACCAACTGCAGCGCAAACATTTCCTGGATCTTTCTCAAACTTGTTCTTTAGCTGAGGCACACAGACGCTCCTCTTTCACTTTTTAGTTTTTTGTGAATTCTTCAAGAAGTGAAGTGAGAATCTGTGCGTAAAAGAAATCAGGTGGAGATGAAATTGAAGGCAACCTGGCGGTAAAGCTCAGCGGTCCACTCGTGAGCCGAACACCTGAGGTTCGTGCTTCTGTCACCGTAAATCAAGGCAATTATTTCCTGTTTGTGGCTTCTTCTGTAAGTTTCTCTCAAACTGCTTTGTGCTTTTTGAACCAATTAAAAGTCAAAAATATTCAGCTCAACTGAGAACTGTACGCTATAACTTAATATTCTTAGCTTTTATACATTTCAATATATATTTAACCTAATTTAAAATTTTATTCCCCATAAAAAATGCATTGAGATCTTTTCAATTCCTTGAAAAACCTTAGATTTAAAGTCTACTTCTGCATATTTGCTCTTTGTCGTTACTTGGAGTTGTCCGGAGTTGCACGTTTAGCTTATAGCCACAGTTTAGCACATTTTAGCTTGTAGCTATGGTTTTGCTCATTTCAATTTTACTCGTTTCAACTTTTAGCTACTGTACTGCTGATTTCAGCTTCTGTTTTGCTTGTTTAAACAAACATTTCAGCTTCTTCAGCAGATTTCAGGATTCAAATCTCTGTATTTGTTTTGTGTTAGTGAGTCATAACGTGACCCGCTCTCTACCATCAGTCACTCACCTGAGGTGACCCACGTTGTAGAACCTGCTGGCTCCGTCCGTGCTCCGGACCACCTTAAGGCAGAAGGCCGGCTGCAGGTGTCGGACCTCCAGCAGAACCAGAGCCAGGTACTGGATGAAGAGCAGGGCATCGACCAGCGAGGCAGCGTACTCCACGATCCCCCTGTAGTCCGGCTCCCTGGGCTCCAGCACCCGCACGCCGTAGAACAACCAGTACGACGCCACGAACAGGAACACCAGCACCATCAGCAGGCAGCGGAAGACGAAGAAACGAGGGAGGGTGGCCCGGGGAGGGCGAAGAAACAGCGCCCAGGAGGAGATGAGCAGGACCAGCAGCTTGAAGGCCAGGGAGACGTAGAGGCCTTCGCACGGCGTGCCGCAGGGGTTGAGGGCGTCCCGCCACAGGACCTGCGGGAGGATGAGGAAGGCTAGAGGTGTGACCAGAGCGAAGAAACTCAGGCATCCTCCCAGCGCCGGGCCGACGAAACGCTTGCACTCCAACGGTGTCGACTCCTCCAGATCTTTGGTGAGGCGGGTCAGGTCCTCGTTGGAGATGCTGTGCTCTGAGGTGCCGGTGACCACGGTGGTGGTCTCTCCCCAGTTATCGTCCTGCACGACAAAAACTACGATTAGCGGCAGTTCATGCAACTTTAAAAACACAAGCAGAAGTTAGGTTTCAAAATAATACATATTTAAAAATAATAATAATAATAATGTCTCTTTTTAAAGTAACTAACAAGGTAATTATCAGCATCAAATGTAAATACTTCATATGTAATAGCTGCAGCAACTTAAAACATTAAAACGTGACGTTCTTAGAATCAATTTTCGGATCGTTGGAGTTTCTGTTTTTAAATAAGCAATTAAAATACGCAGTTAATGAATAAAACTTGTAAACGATTTGTAAAATGTTTTGCAGCAAACGCTCACAAACCCTCGAGGCGCGCAATTTGTCTTAGAAGTTATGTGGAAGGGTGACAGCCCAGTCAAGTTTAAAGTAAACACAAACGTCTCTTTGCCGTTTAAATTTCAGTTCATCCAGAAACAAACACGTCTTTCCTCGAGCGCCGCACTGAAAACACGCGTCCGCATTCAGAATCGTGCGTCTCCTGCACGTAAAGAATGTCGGCACCTGTTCTTCGTCTGCTGACAGGACTGAAACAGAACCAAGTGACATTCATCAGCGAGTCTTTGTGATGAAGTCACACAGCTGCTGTGGTCCCAGTCTGAGTGAGATGATGACAGGGCTGCAGGTCAAAGGTCAACTGCGAGCTCGGAGTAACTTCAGACAAATACACAGAGCTCAGTGTGAATAAAGAATAGGAACTCTGGTATGAATCGTGACAAGCAGGGCTCACTTTCATAGGATAACAAATATATTGATAATATTTACCACATGCACCAGTTTTAGATGGTAAAACATAACGGAGCTTTATTCATTACAGCTGACTGGTAGTTTTTAGTACAAGTGGGAATCTTCAGACACCTCTCAACTGGATTACAACTCAGAGCTGGAACATGATGATAAAACAATATTAGGTGTGTTTCAATGCATTCTTATTAACAGTCCAAACTAATTCATAGGCACTATTTAGCTGTATACAAAAAGTGGTTTCATTAAAATTATATTTTGGGAATTAAAAGTAATTTTCCACTTTCTTCTTCCATTTAGTTTTAGTTTTTTTGGCTGTTGGCAAAGTCACGTAAAGGGACATTACCGCCACCTACTGGATCGGAGTGTAGATTGAAAGATTAATAGATTTCTGGTGGCACGCTGGTGCAGTTGGTAGAGCTGCTGCCTCTCAGAGAGAAGGTCGCCGGTTCAAATCCTGGCCTAGGACCTTTCTGGGTGGAGTTTGCATGTTCTCTCCGTGCATGCGTGGGTTTTCTCCGGGTGCTCCAGTTTCCTCCCACGGACCAACAACATGCATGTTAGACTGATCGATAACTCTAAACTGTCCCTGGGTGTGAGAGTGAATGGTTGTTTGTCTCTGTGTCCCTGTGATGGACTGGTCCAGGGTGTCCCCCGCATCTTGCACAGTGATAGCTGGATATGGACACCAGTGACCCCCGCGACACAAAAAGGAAAAAGCGTGTAAAAATAATGGATGTCTGTCCGCTGTCAGCCATCTTGTTCTTGTGTCTCTGTTGTGTGGGTGTCATAAAACGTTTGGACACCTCACCTTCACATCCCAGAGTTCCCTCTTTGTCTTCGTCAACATTTAATAAAAAAATCTATTTGTGACATTTTAAAAATGATCCTGAACCCTTCACGTCCGCAGTGCATAAAAACCAGATTATAATCTCGCCTCCTTGCATTTAGATTAGCAAACAAACATTAGAGACAGTGAGGCTGACCCGGTCATCTCCGCGGGTCGACTCTGCATCAAGAAGCGGCTCCGCGGGAGTCTGTATGGTGACGGATTTGTCTCCACGGCTGCTGGAGTCTCGACTCTTGGAGCGATGGCGGTCCCTTCGATCCCTGGAGACAAGAACACAACAAAGGACTGGAGAACTTTCTTTTCCTGTTCACCCCCTGCTGATCAAGATGGTGTTACTTTTCTCAAAACTCAGTTGCTTATTTTGGGTTTCTTTAACCTAAATTACTTTGTTTTACATTTTGGCAAAAAAATAAAAAATCTAAAATTAGAGCAGACAGAGCTGAACATCTGCACCAGTTCCAGATGCAGACAATAAGTTCTGCTTCCTCCTGCGTGACCCGTTCTTACCCACCTGTGCTTGCGAGAGCTTCTGGAGTGGGACGACTTGTACGAGTAGCCAGAATACTGCGACTCGTTGTCCATGTCTCGGGACGGCGGTGAGCGGGCTTTCCGAGCCCCGCCTCCTGCCCCGGTGCCGCGCGGCTCGCCGACTCCTGCCAGCTGGCTCTTTCGCTCGGAGATGGACCTGGGGGAGAGAACCAGGGGCAGCTTCAGCAGGTCAACCTTGCTCCTGAGGGACTCTATCTTGGAGGCTGATGATGAGGAAGGAGAGAAGGGGGAGGAGGCTACAGAGAGGAGGACGAGGAGGGATGGGAGAGGATGAAGGGTGGGAGTGTCGCAGTGGGGGACAGCTGAAGATGCTGAGATCTGAAAAGACAAAAAAGGCAGATTAAAACTTTATGCATGTTTTTGTTGCCATCGTTTGTTTTCATAATTTAAAACGATAAAGCAAAGGGTTTTCATGCATTTGTGAATAAACATTTATTTTTCACAAAAGAACACATCGTCTCAACTACGAATCCTAAATTACACATTTTCATCTGTTCGATTCTAAACGAGTGTTGACTCGTTTTTTTTTTGTTTGTATTTTAGGTGTGCAAAGTGTGATTCAATAAGTTTTGACAATGTGTGTGCACAGATTTATCTGAGATTATGTAATTTGACTGGGGGTTATCGAGCGACTGACTCACATGAACGATACTGGCTAAATAAAAAACAAACGAATTAATAAACAATCATTCGTGCTTCTGCATACTTCATCAGCAAGTAAGAAAAAAGATGCAGCACTGTAGCTCACAGTTTGAGGCAACAACGTGCTTCTATAGATTTACGGAAACAAGTTCTTCTAAGTGTTGTTAAATAATAAAAAATAATAAATAAATAATAAAAATGATTTCACTTATTGTTGTTTTTGTTTTGTACGTCCCTCCTCCCCTGCAGAATGTCAGCGTCACTATGTGCAAGTTTTTTTTATACTTTTCATGTTATCCATCTTTGACCAAAGATTGAGAGCCTGTTAGGAATCCCCCCCCAAAAAAACAACAACTATGTTGTCACTTTCAACACTTTTATTGTTTGTCCAAGCAGGTCTCACTTGTAAGAGTCTTCGAGGCTCAATGTGATTTATCTGTATAAATAACGGTTGAACTGAAAATAACAATTGTTAAACAAAAAAATTTCAATATTTCCCAAAATAACTAAAGTTGTTGAATATCAGCCTTCCTAAGATCTGCAAGGTACACAAAATAACTCATATTGGACAACTTCTAGTTTTAACAAATACTAACAAAAAGAAAAGGCAATCACCCACCACAGATTTCCAAAGTCTGTGTTTATATTTTTTACATTATCAAAACACAACAAAATCAAAAAACACTCAGTTTATGTTGTAAACATTAAAACAGGAAGGGATTTTTTTTTTCCTGGCCTGCTTTACTAAAATAAAATTAAAAAGTTTTAATACGTCCAGTTTTTCAATAACACAAATGATGAAAAACAAACAAACAAACAAACAAAAAATCTACTTTTTAAATGGTTTCCAGATTATTTATTCCAAGATTTCCAGGAATGGTTCGTTTTTCATGAAGGTGCGTGAGTTTTATTTGGCAGCTCTGATGTGAAATAACCCTTAAAGAGCGTTTGTATTTATTATCCACTGAGGGAGTCGAGGTCTCGGCCCGACAGACCGAGTCCTGTGCTCCATCCACGCTAAACACCCATTAACCCCGGCGACCCTGGCTTCGGTTTCTCTGTGTCGTCCTCCAGGTCCTGGTTGAGGTTAATCATTACACGGATGCAGCTCCTCTTCAAGGAGCGAGCTTCAGCCTCGGTTAGCGGCGGCACAAAGGCGGCCATACTGGATTACGGTGTTTTCACTCCACTTGTTTGCCCTCTCCCAGCCTCGCTCCGGCTCACATTCCCTCCCTCGTGTCCTTCGTCCCCCGAGAGACGGGGCCTCTCTGCTGCCATGGCGATGAAAAAGGGTGTTCAGATTGGAGGAGGAAGGGGAAAAGAGACTGACAGTTGTCATGGAAACATGACCTCAGGATGCCCTCTGTCAGTATGTCCTCCAGGCTAAAGGAAGATCTTCAAAATAGAAAAGTTGGCATGAGGGATGTCCGACTGTCAAACGCCGGTTAGCAAATAAAGAGTGGGCGTGGCCATTTAGCTTTGATTGGTGATCTTTGGGAAGTGGAGGGTCATCGGCTGCCATGACTCTCACTCGGTGTTCTGGTTCAGCCTTTTAAAACCAGCAGATTTTATTGCATCAGTCGGTGGGATTTCTAGTCGTTAACTGGAAACCATCACCAGAACGGAGACCATTACGGATCCCTGCAAAACCTCAACATGTTCATTTCAAACAGCCAAACTCAAAAGACTAACAGCCTCCTCCGGCTGTATGATCATCAACTTTTATCCGCAATAATGCCAGAAAAATTAGCCGAGTCGGGCGGTGCTTTAAGGAACAGGAAGTGAAAAAACATGTCATGATCAATATCTCAGCAGCACCAGAGAGAAATCTGCTCTTTCACTGCCTCGTATGTGAGAAGGATCTGAGTTTAGAATCATGTCAAACTACATGACGTTACACAGAGAAACAAACTTTTAGAATAAAAGGCCCAGCAGCCGTAGAAGGAATGCTGATCTCCTGCAACAGCCATCTTGAACTGAATTTCCTCCACGATGTAATCAGTTGCAGATGTACTTCCAACTAGTGTTGTAGTCAAGACCACCTAACCCGAGACCAAGTCGAGACCAAGACCAGAGTGTACCGAGACAAGACTGGTCTCGAGTGCTACAGCACTACGTCAACGGTTACATTCTGAAAGTTTCAAAAACATCCATGCAGTAGTTCATGAGATATTTTGCTAACAGACGAACAAGACGGTCTCCGAGAGTTAATGTTAAAGATGCAAGCAGAGTTCACTCAGTAAGTACTCCTTGGAACATGTGATGCGAATGACTCTCAGCTACTACCATATATATATATATATATATATAGAACTGGCCAAATTATGGCTATTTTTGTGTTTTCTAAGGTTGGTTGGCTGTGGCAGCCATTTTGAATCTACTTGTCCCTAAAAGTTCATCACTTGTAGCTAAACATCCAGGGATTATTTCCAGGAAGTTTCATTACAATCCATTCAGTGTTTCATGAGATATTTTGTTAACAGACACAAACATCACTGTCAAAACTTGGCTCTGCTTTGAAGCATCTCAAGACGAGATATTCTGATCGTTGATGAGCGAGGACCGATTCACACAGAAGACCAGATTTAAGTCGAGTTTCATGCTAAAGTATTTGCCCATCACTGCCACACACATTTTTAGGCAGATAACAAATTAAACGTAGTGTTTTATTTACAGAAACGTTTACTTTACTCTCCAAAACAACAACAACCAGGTATTAATGTTAATCCTGCGGCCTCCAAACTATTAATTAGATCATAATTACAGCAGGGACTCAAGTGAACGATGAAGGAGTCGTGTTTGTGTTTCCAGGAGCAGATTTACTCGTAAACATCTGTAATTTCCACATGTAGCAAGTCAGAGGAGACTTCTGTTTGCGTTTTAATCTGCTGGGATTACCACGGCTGAGAAACGCAGCGGATTTCACAGAAAGCAACAGAATACCGTCAAGATGGATCCAAACGCTTTCAGGTGCAATTATAGAGCCAAGAATAGAAATCTGAAAACGTCTCTCGATACATCTGCTCAACTCAAAGCTTTTAATGTCGTTTATGTTTTCTATTATTGTCTTTGATGAAACAAACTATTGATGTACGGTATTAAATTTTTGGCCGATATCCAATATGTTAAAACTTATTTGGCCTATAACCGATACCAATACCGATATATATTTTTTCGTAGTCCTACTTAAAGAGACTACACAGCTTTCTCTGCGGCAAATGCAGATGTCAAAAAGGGGGGCTGAAATGATGTAACACTTCAACTTGGATTATGTTTAATGTCAAATTTATTCATGACACTTACTCTCTCTAATAGGGGTGCACCGATTGCAGTTTTCTGGCGGATCACCGACTTCTAAAAAGTCTGATCTGCCGATACCGATTTTGTTTTATAAGCGACACTGTCAGGTGTTATAAGGTCACAGTGCACCTTAATAATAATAATAATAATAATAATGTCATCACAATGTCAGCACTGTATGTTTCCATACAATGGCGAAATTAGTCTCTGCATTTAACCCATCCACCACCAGGTGGTGCAGTGGGCAGCTATTGAAAGCGCCCGGGGGGCATTTTGGGGATGAGGTGTGCTGCCCAGAGACGCCACAATTTTACAATATTATTTTATTGAAAACATACCCTTCAACAATATCCTAGAAACAATACAAACTTGTTTTAACTGGCCATGAGGTAGTGCTCTGAAATATAAAGGAAGTTCAGACAATTGTTAAAACAAACCAAAAAAAAAATCGGTTTCTCGTGCGAGTATCGGCCGATTTCCCAAAATTAAGGAAATCGGACGATCAATTTATCGGTGCACCCCTAAAAACAGTGCCTTTAATACTGTATGTATGTATATATATATATATAAAAACAACGCCTTTTATATCGGTGAGTTATTTTGATAGAATATGTAACTTTATCGCTAATATCAAACGATACCGATACCATGGCGATAATATCGTACATCCCTAAAACAAACTTTTAACATGCCAGGATTTTTTAAAAATCTTGTATCATGCATTTGTTTTGAAAGATGCTACAAAAATAAAGACTATTAATCGCCGTGTTCCACACAATAAAAACAGACGCAGAAGTTTCAATGCAACAACAAAAGCTCGTCCATTAGTCGTGCTTAAACGCAGTTGGACACCTTTAACGGCGAATTAAAACGATTTCATCGTGACACTCTACCGTCCGTGTCAGACAAGTTCATTCCAACGGGGCACGTTTAGCACAGCAGCACGGCTGATTTCGTAACTTCAGCGCTTCGCAGGTTTACGTGCTCTTAAAAGTAACAAAGGCCGAACGCAAACATAAAAACAGGTTTGACATTAAAAATATATATATTTATGTTAATTTAGGTTGCTGTTGTCCAAGTCTATATTCATGGACCCCCTTGACTCCAATACTTTGGACTGAGCCCGTCAACTTGTGTGTTTTTCTGAGTCTGTAAGTGAGAAAATGACACAGCAATTGATCTACAAAAGGTGTGGTCCACTGGTGAGAAGGATAAGGTTTCCTATTCATCCGTGTATCCTTTGGCCTAGTGGAAGGATCGCACCAGAACTCGCCTTTCAGAAAAAATATTAAGTTCATCCTCAGAGTTTAACGCTGACGTGAACACAGCAGGACAACCTGTCTTTGTGCTTTTTATTCACTCCTGCTTTTATTTTGTATCTGAGTTTTTCCTCCACTGTAAAGTATCTGTTTTACCTTAAATCCTGAGTGGATTGAGCAGCGATCTGTGTGCGGCCTGAGATTAAACGGTGACAGAGTTGTTCCGGCCTGCCGGTGACACAACTGAGCAGCTTTACGGCTCACACCAAAGAGCCCGCAGAGACATTTAATACCGAACGCACCATAAACCCAGAGGAAAAACAAAACTACTGTCTCGTTTCTGAACGCGTTCTTCAGAAAATAATAACAGACCGAGGAGGACTTCACCAGAACATGACGCTGCTTCCACCCAGTGTTACCACTTCTCACCATAAACTAATTTGGTCAGGGTCGTCAGCATGTTACAGTTAATTCTACAGTATGGCTCCCGTCATCAGTGTGACACTGTGTTTCTGTGTTGCCAACTGTGCACAAAATTATCCCTGAATACTCACTGAAAACGGCACTAATTTATGATGTAAACGCCTAAAGATAAACAGCTGCAGGAGGTGGCAAACCTGCCCCCGTTTTGCCATTACACTCCAAAAGAACAGTGATGGATATAGGTCATTAAATAATATATCTTTCAGAAGTCAACTCTATCAAAATGTGTGAAATAGTGAAGAGATATAAAACTCCTGTTACGTTGGCCCTGTGTTTTAAGACCATTATAATAAATTATTGCAAACAACTAAGAGAAAGCTCAAACTGATACATCTGAACCATTTCCTGTTTGTTAAGTACCGCACTCGCCGCTGTACACGTTGCACCGTCGTATTCATTCATTTTATTTAGACAGATAAATCACATTGAGCCTCGAAGACTCGTTTACAAATTATATAAAATATAAAAGTCGCATCAGTCCAAATATGTCTAATGATGTGGATAAAAACATTAATAAGTCACTTGGTCCTATAAGTCACATCTATTATGTGTCACCGCTGACAACCTGGAAATGTGGGCCGGTGTTGTGCCAAAAATCGATTGGCTGCCGAATGGTGGCTGCGGGTGCGTGCATGGGAGAACTTTAACAAGATTAACACTTTAAAAACTATTATTTGTTTGCTCTAAATTATAGCAAAGGTGTCTCTCCATTGAGCTTTTCCTTAATAAATGCACTTTAATGGTCAAATCAGCTGCATTTCACCTGGGCGGTGCGGTGATTTGACGTTTGCTCCAGGAGACAAAGGTGGCTCTGTATGGCAAGCCAAGTGTCTCATTAATAGCCACTTTTACCTATTAATGAGACACTTGGCTTGCCATAAGGCTCGAGGCCCATGTAGCGGCTGCAAATGCTGATTTCCTTAATTTTGGGAAATCGGTCGATACTTGCATGAGAAACCGAGTTTACCAATTTTTTTTTTTTAGTTTTAACAACAATTGTCTAAACTTTATTTATATTTCAGAGCACTACCTCATGGCCAGGTAAAACAAGTTTGTATTGTTTCTAGGATATTGTTGAAGGGTATGTTTTTCAACAAAATAATATCGGAAAATTGAAGGTGCATTGTGACCTTATAACAACTGACAGTGTCGCTTATAAAACAAAATCGGTATCGGCCACAATCAAAATCGGCAGGTCAGGCTTTTTAGAAATCGGTGAGAAAACTGCAATCGGTGCACTCCTAAATGGTAGTGTTCAATATTTTTCATGTCAAAATGAATGAAATTGTCATATCTCAGACAAAAATTGGGTTATAAATATGGGGGGGGGAGTATATTAGTCGCTTCGGTGTATGAATCGCATGACTTGCACATTTATGCAAAAAGATGCGACTTATTTGGTGAAAAATACAGTAAACACTGGGAACAAGCCATGTCCTTAATTACAAAAGGTATAATTGTACAATATATATACCGAGGGAGCATGCAGACTACTTTCAAGCCATGGCCGTTCACTTTAGCTTTCACTTTCAGCACAGCTGAAGCAGGCAGCAATACAGTGTCATGTATTTTGATGAACAGAGCATGGTGAGTTTATTGCAACCGATGTGTAAAATGAATCAGCAATGACACATTTTCAGCCATTATATCTGTTATCGGCATCAGCATGCTCATCCCAGTATATGGTAATAGCCATAATTTCCATATCGGTCAAGCTTCAACATAAATCCTGTTTATTAGAAGACTCTTCATTAAAATCTCTCACCATTGGCCAAAAGACAGGATGTTATATTATTATATTTAGTTACATGAAAATACATATTGACTAAAAATAAAAACTAATGTTGTCAAAAGAGCAGCAGCTGCCGTGAGTTTTAAAAATCAGATTTTGACATCGACCACGGGAAAACTTATAACGGTCAACCCATTTAAAACCCAAAGCTTTCCAACAAATAGGACATAACTTTGTTTATTTACGTTTCTTTAAAAACATTTAAAATGTTCAAGATTATCTTGGTGTCCTATTTTAAATGTGGTATTTCCTAAATCACATAATTATCGTCACATGCTGGAGCGTCTAAAATGTTTTAAGTGTTTTTATGGGGGGAGAGAGACACAACCTTCGTTATCTCCTGTTTTATTGTATAAATCAAACTTAGGATGTAAATCTACAACTCTTTTAATTTTTAGAGTCAAACCAATTCAAGATTGTGGACACCGCAATAAATTGACCTTAAGCAACACAACATCCACAGCACCTTTTCGTGTATTATTGCACATAAAGTAATTTACAGGTTTGACCAAAAGTGAATATTGTATATTATAGTCTAAAAGTCTGGCATGAAAGGCAGTGGGTGATATGAATTCCTTACACATTACATGTCCCACGTATTAGTTATTTTATGTCTAATATGTTTGGTTAGTTTCTTATTTGTGACTGAAATAAATTTGAACCATGCTGCTTCTATGTGATTAAACTCAAACTCTGAGTAGTTTAGAATTTGTAAAAAAAAATTGCATTTACTACCAAAGCACCTTTTACCCCCTTTAACTTGTGGTTTCTGTTGTAGATGTGATAATGTGAAAAGCACTCGAGTAGCAAAAACCTTAATCAAAACGACAACGTAATCACTTTTTTAAACGTTTTAGCAAAATACGCGGCTGGTTTTATGGCCTTCGTTTTAACCAGATGGACTTTTCATGTTTTCACCCCAAAGGCCAAAAGAAATCGAGCTGTCGTCAAACGTTTAGAGCTGTTGGCTGCAGGACAGCAGCTGTCAGGGAGGAGCAGCAAGCTCTGAAAACGACCAGCTCTGCAGCCAACTGTGAAAATAGGCGTCCACACACACAGACTCCCACCAGGGGAAGAGGCTCGTCAGAGGATCAGGGCCACAAACACAGATTACCGCTCGCCTGCAGCATCACACCAGACAACTGCTGCGGTCAGCCCGAACTCACTCTGATGGCAGACTCCAACAGGTGTGTGTGCACAAACCTCACACCGTGTTTGAACCAACAAACTTATCTATGTTTGGGTTTTTAAACCCAATTAGTTCGGAAACAGGAAGTGTCTCAGTGAGCAGAGCTTATGCAAATCCCTATTGCGTGAAAAGAAATATATTTTCAAATTTTGGGGGGACTGAAACCTGAGCTCAGACAGACGGTTCACACGTTTGTCACAAAAGCACAAATGAGCGCATCTTTTAAAAAAAATAATAATTTATCAACATATTTACCTGCCAAAAGAGCCAAAACGCAACGACGAATATATGAATACAAAACACTGTCATCTGCGTACGAAGTGACCTGGAGTCCATCTGCACGTCAATACGGATTTTTGACCAAAGCCATTATTTTATTCTGAAGGCTTTTTAAACTTTAAAACATACAAACATTTAATATTTGTTTAACGTCATCTAGAAATGGAGCTAGATTTATTTTTACTATTAAGATTTATCTATCAGATGATTTAAAGCCACGTTAATGCATCTTCTTTAAAACAATCTTCGGTACAAAGTCAGGATTTAAACATCACTTCTTAAAGAGTTTTTGTTGCATTTAGCTGATTTAAAAGCTTCAAGTGAACAGACCCTTTAATTTAAAGTAATAAATCAGAACATTATTTATGATCAAAGCGACAATATCAATAAGGAATATAATGTAGGTTATCTATAAATACAGATTTCATTAGTTATTTAGATGTAATATGCTGAATTAAGCAACTCATTTGTGTAACTTTATCTTGGACTAATTGGGATACCCGTAACAGTTTGTACTTTTATTTTTAATAATTTAACGTAGTTTCCTTTACGGTCTCTATCAGTTACAGGGCAATAGCTTATAATAATATAATATTATGTGTTAGTGTCCTGTTCTGTGCTGCTCAAACAGTTTATTCTTTCTGTAGTGGCACTTGTAGATTTTTCTTTTTTTTAAAA
This sequence comes from Nematolebias whitei, assembly GCF_014905685.2. Lineage (NCBI taxonomy): Eukaryota > Metazoa > Chordata > Actinopteri > Cyprinodontiformes > Rivulidae > Nematolebias > Nematolebias whitei. Next base: position 44,610,972 of record NC_056506.1, on the reverse strand, counting down.
AGTAAACTTCTGTTTGAGTCTGAAGCCAGGGGGGGTCTGAACGGTTCACTGAAGCTGAGGGGATCTGGGCCTGGTGGTGCTGCAGAACCATCATCCTGTGTCAGTTTGAGTTTCAGCACCAAAAAGCAGAAAGAAGAAAGAAGGGACACATTTGACCTCCTTTGGTCACAACATGGACATCAATAATTCAGCACTGCTGAGGAAGGAGGAGGCCAGTTACATGTGAGGAGCAGCTTTTAGAATGAACAGAATGGAAAAAAAGAGGGTGGTGTAGAAAGGCAGGACAATAGAGACCCTTCAGGGCCTCCAGTGGTGGCGTCCTGGAGCCAAAAGAGCCACAGGTTCGGTTCCGTTCTGACTGCAGACTCTGGAAATGAATGGACGCAGGGAAAATTCAAACCCTGCGGCCTGAAGGCGGCACAGCGGGCGCACATCTTCTTCGTTTCTTACCTCCTCGTCACAAATGTTCGACCCGAAGATCTTCTCGCGGGTTAAAATCGCTCCGGGAAGCTACGTGGCCTCCGTGCGAACAACAAGCCCCCCGACAAGGGTCTTAAACTTCCCTGCGGTTTCCAAAAAAAAAAAAAAAAGAGAAGGAAAGAAAGGAAGCGACGACCATCGCGACCATTGTTTGGAGGAGAAACCGGAGCTCATCGTCGTCACAAACCCGCCCCTCGTCTGTTCACTCCGCACACAAACATCACCCACTTCTCATGGCGTTTTTTAACAGGAAGAAACTCTATAACTTACTTATTCCAGATCGTCCATCCAGGTATTTTCTCAATTTCCACTTTCTCTCCACTCAACCGTAGCTGCGTAAGCCCCGCCTCCGCCCCGAATAGGCCCCGCCCTGGACAAGCCCCGCCCCGTATTCACCCCCAGGGGCTGAAGCTCAGCCGTGGTTCCGCCAAACGCAGCTTGCATTATTTATTTTTAATTTTATTTATGAGTTAAAACATGCAGCTTTATTTTGAAAATGAAAAGCATTTCTATTAATCCATTTTAATTTGAAAACTGAGACACATTCGCTTCTATAATGATTAAGCTAAAATTAACCAGTAAAAATGAAGGCAAAGTTAATCAGGGGCGAAACCAAAGGGGGGGCCAAAGAGGGCATAAAAATTGGTGCCTCCCTCTATTGGCCCCCCTGTGGCCAGCAAGTTTTATCCTCGAGTCCCAAGGTTTTGCTTGGTGTGCATTTTTAATTTCTTCCATCTATTTAGGATTAGTAGAACCTTATAAACATAAATCATACAGTTTTTGAGCAATTAGATCAATTAAAAATAATAAAAATTAAACTGATTGCTGGACATGGGCACCGGCAACCCCCATGACCCAAAATGGAATAAGCGGGTAAAGATAATGGATGGATGGAAAAAATTAACTTATATGTCTCCCTGAACAAAGACAACCGGTCTAAAATTAATGTCTTCAACTTTAGGATGCACTCACAAGTAGCTGTTTAAATATATTTTTTAATTAATTTAGGAGAGAAACCGCTTCAATGAGTTGAGTAGTGAAAGTAATTTCTTATCCAAAAAAGCAGATAAAGGAATAAATGGGGAAAATGTTACAGTAAAATATACAAAGTTGTAGTTTTCATGGTTTTGGACATTTATAATAGCCTATTTTCATTTACAACAGTACACAGCAAAAAGCTAACTAAATGTTTTTATTTTATTCAGATTGTCATTTTGTTTCTGTTGTCGCAACTGTTCCGTCTTTTCTCTCTTGCTCATTATGGGTTTTATTTTTAATGAATTAACAACCTATAACTCATAAAACACTTTTTTAAAATCCAAAGATAATGACAGGATAAAAAGAGCAGTTATATATGGTTTTTAACGTTATATATATGTTTTTTTTA
>NC_056506.1:44559011-44608705 GCF_014905685.2 Nematolebias whitei | reverse complement strand
ATATATTGCAAGTTGTGTCAGAGGAAAAAAAATGTAGGTCTCCGTAGCTGCAAAGGTTGAAACTTTTTAAATTATTATTTTTAAACATGTTTTAAAGAAGTTTAGGTATTCCTTAAACTGAACATAAATTATTCATCAGATCACATTAGTCCTGCTGAAAAGAAACATTTAAGTTCAAAGTAATGTTTTTGTTCAATTATTTAAAAGGTCATTTAAATTATTAAGTCAAAAGTAAAAGAGCTTATGCTGAACTGTATTAATAGTGCAGTTTGAAAGAGTTCACTTCAGATACATCGATATGTAATTCAGAAATGTGGGTCCAACTTAAATGTAAACAAAGCACTTTTACCTGCGTACTTAACAAATCTGAACGTAAATTAAAAAACAATACATTAAAACTGACAGCCGTCTTCATTCCAAATGGTTTAGGAGTTGTTTAGTAAATTAGTGCCACAGTGTTGCTACTACCCATTTAAATTATTTATTTACAACAGTGAGCATTAAAAAAAACAAAACATTTTAAACGGTTTTCATTAAAATCAACTCACGCTGGCAAAAGCTTTGGGAAAAAAAAGAAGCAAAATTTATTTGTCTCCATCAACGAATCACATCTTTTGATTCCAGCCATTAAATGAACACCCAACAAGAAAATTTAAACCTTGTGCGGTTAAAATTTACAAAATAAATCCTTAATTGTGAAAAAAACAACTAAAGAGAGTGCACAGGAAGAGTACCTGCACTTTTTCAGTGTTAAAACTCGCACATTTTTTTAATTTTGAAGATTTACGCAGCTGATTAATAAGAAAATGTGTTTTGTCAGCCACACCAAAGCACGAGAAATTTTATTTTTGCCCTTCAATTATCCAAATAAGTAAAACTGTGTCAACACCTACATCCAGATATTGTGAGCGCTGGGACAAATTCTTTAATGGCTTTCCTGAACCTCAAATGCATCAAAACTTAACTGCTACCTAAATTTTAATTTTACAAATTTGATCATTGGCTCAGAAAGTGGTTTATTGTCATTGAACTCATTGATAATTTAATTACTTTTACATATAAGACAGCTACAGTATTGCACATACCATTGCAATCCCCATACAAACACACACACACGTTCAGAATCTCGCACACTCAAAACCGTGTCCAATGTTTAGTGCGCATCCCACGACACGATAAACAAAACATTCCTTGAAAATGTAAAGGGAAAACAAATAAAAAATAAAAACAGCCTGTCCACTGACAGGGCCCTCTCCTCTGGTGCCTGACCAGTGTTTTCTGACCCTGATGAATCCGGATCCATCTAGTCCACTCCAGTCGTCACATCACGTCTCGCCTGAGTGAGTCCACGAACACGGAGTTGTAATTAAAAGGAAACTCTCTGCTGCCGAGCGTAGCCTGTGGGGTACCTTCACGCGCTGTTTTAAAGGAAACTGTCCGTGGTTGGGATAGAAGTGGTAGAAACTGTATTTTAGTGGTGGCGGGCCTGAGATAGCTTTATGTGGATCAGTAGGTGGCGGTGGTGGGTTCCCTCCCTGAGCTGAAGAGCATGTCTGCCTTTGAGCTGATGAAGAACGTCAGGAGGAGAGACGATAGCAACACGCCGATGCCCACACCGAGCGTCAACATCTAAAGGGAAAGAGAAAAAAGAAGGTAAAACTTGTGAATCGTTTACAAAAACGTCAAAAGTGTTTGCATCTTCGGAAGCCTGTTAATAACGCGTGTATTCAAATCAGATGCGTCATAACAGGAAAAACACCTAAACGTTGTAACCAAGTTTTATTTAGTCAAACAAGAAATCAAGGATGAAAAATAATCTTGAAGATCTGCTGAAGGAAACAACTACAGTAAAACGTGCAGGATAGTGGCCTTCGAGGACCAGGACCGGACACCACTGTTTTAAGAGAAAGTAAGTTTTAGTGATCCCTGGTTCTAATAGACATTTTTAACATTTCAAATTAATGTATTAGGCATCTCCAGGCCATTCCAGAATCGTACATTTATATGCTAATGTGATTATCGAACAAAAGAGCTTAAAGTTTAGCCCAGATTTAGTAAAAAAATAATAATAATTTCAAGTACTAAATGCTGTGTTTCCCCTACCGCTACCCAAGGAGGGCGCCCCACCTTGTCACAACAGAAACAAGCGCCCCGCCTACTCAAATGTCCTTCACCCATAACTACGTCCGTCACGATAACAAATTTTGCTGGGCGATTAATTGCCTCAGAAATTATTGCGATAAACGATAATATTGTTTGAAATTGGACAATAATTAGTAATTATTGTCAAATTTAAAAATCCATGTTGGTTAATTTGTTTCGAGTGTAGTGCCTTTTTTCGACCACCGGATGGCAGTATAAGACTGTTTGAACCGAAGGATGGTATAGTGAGGGAGCGAGTAGCGTGTCTCTTTAAGAAAAATGGGAGGGAGGCCTCTTGACGTGACATGGGCTGAATCTCGTTCCTGTTTTTCAGTTCTCAAAATGGCGGACGCTCGGTGTGGTTTGAGCTCTTTAGCATAGCATTTTTCACTCAAAGCTTTTAATAAAAACATCAGTAAACAAGTTCTCAGCTTCTTTTTGCAGAGAAAAACAACTTTTTACACAAAGGCACGGGTTTCAACCGTGAATTTTGGAGCTTCGACAAGACAGAGTTTTTTTCCCTGAGGTCGGCCTGTTAGCTTAGCTCGTAGCTTGGCTTCTCAGCTTAGCTGCTTTTAACGATCCAAAAATGCGATTCTGGACGGTTAACACAGATTTTAAAGAGAAAAGAAAAAGGGAGGGGTCAGTGAAGAACACCGGAGTCGAGCCTTTTGTCATCCAGTGTCTTCAGTAGAAAGAGAGAGACACGAAGAAACGATAAAACCGATAAATGAAAACGAGGTCGATAATTTTAATTTATCACGCGATTAATTGATTTGTTTATCGCGGCAGGACTACCCACAACCTCCACACAACCCCACCCGATCAACAATGGCTGGCACTAGCGTCGCGCTAAGCTAGCGCACAATACAGACGTAGCATTACGCTTCTATCACGCCCCCACCCCCCTGGTCAACAAAAACCCAGAAGAGACGAGCGCACTCCCAAAGCAAGAACACAGAAATGGTCCACTATAGAGGCTAAAGCTCGTTTGACATTTTACACCACAACTTTATTTGACATGTTCCTATATTGGGGAAATTTTGGCCCAGTGGTGAAGAGATGATCTTCCATTCGGCGGTTCGATCCCCAGCCTCTGCCGAGTGCCCAAGTGTTTTGGAGCAAGATTCTGATTCCCCTACTGCCCCTGATATGCTTATCTATGCATGAGTGCAGATACACTGAATACACTTTTAATACTACGTACAGATAAAAGTGCTGCATATAGGCTGTAAAATGTAAAGAAAACATTATGAGTGTGTGAATAAAAAAAATACTGTAAAGCTCTTTAAAGAAGTTAAAAAGATGCAACCTGTGTTTGATTTGCTTTAAAACAGAGATGTCTGACATCTATTCAAAATGAGGCAACAACTGTGCAGTCAGGTTATAAACGCGCAAGAGATTTGTTTTTTTTAATGCACAGACATCCGATAAGGTTTAGGTTTTGTTATGAATACGAACAGACTGGCAAACAGCTTCTTTGTTTTAAAGAATATAAAAGTATGTGTAGGATTTCAGAACCGCTGTTGTTGTGGCTACAAGTAAAGATTGGATCCATTATAACTAATCAGCAGCCTGCCTGTGTAATAATACATGTCGACACTAAATAAAGACGTTTTGTTTTCCATTTAACTAAGCCTCGAGTAGAAAAGTCGGTTTGACATGTATTTTAGTCTTATATCAAAGTCATCAGCTTCAAATACGAGGTTGGGATTTTTGACTGCTAACGCTCTGGTAAAAATATATATGCTATTATGAACTTACATCTGACATAGTAATGAAAAAACCTGATTAAAAATATTTAACCACAGATGTCGGCTTCTACAGATGTCAACAACAAAAACAAAAGAAGTTTCTTATTGAAGTTGCTGTGAAGTTAATCACAGTGTGAAGATGAACCTCATCTCCCAACAGCCTGGGAACATTTATTACAGTCTACACGAAAAACTTGTTAAAATGAAAAGTTGGTGCTGATGGAACAGTAATGTTTATTACACAACAAAACTGTTGTCTGTATTAGACTTTTACAAACTGAACTCAAATGAAAAGTCTAAAAAGTCTGCTGTTCTGTCTCACATTAAATAGTTTCTCATGCGACACACCAAGTATAAACTATTCAACTGGTTGAATTTTAATGTAACCTCTGAAACAATCTGACCTTCACTGTTAAAGAAACGTGGTGAAACCAGAAATACTTTTAGTGACTGACGCTCCAAACTCATTAAAACTCCACAGCAGCTTTAAACGGTTAGATAACAGGGATGATTTATTACAGCGCGACGCAACGATGAACGTGCACAGACTTGAACCTTGTTAACAAACATACACCTCTGTCCAGGTTTGCAGTTTCTCTGCCTGCTGTTGGATCAGGACACTTCTGCAAAACAGCAGAACCTAGTTTTCAGGGAATATTAAAAAACGTTAAATATTAAATCAAAGTCCTAACTCGGTGGATGGACACAGGAAGTGTTTGGTAGCTTGCTGCATTATGGAAGTTGCTCCTTAACAACCAGACACCTACAAAACAATCCCTTCTCTCCAGATACCAGTTAGGGGTGGGGGTTAAAATCAGTTTATGGACGCTTTGCATCGGAGGACGTGAATATATTGAATTAACTTTCAAATGTCAAAAATCAGCTCTGTTAAACTTTAAGAGTCGGTAGTTGCCATTTGTTTAAGTAAAGCTGTGTTGCCACATATTTTCTTTGCTGAACTCTGAAGACTATTTGTCTGTAAATAATATGATGTTATCATAACATGACTGTGTTTAGTAATGATTAGAGCATTTAATGTGTGTATACATTTTCAGTGATTAACATGATGCTAACACCATTAGCTTTTCTATGGCGTTTTTTGTGTTACATTAGCATTTATGCTAACTGCTGGTCAGCAGCTTTTGATTAAGATGGTTTTGTGGCGTTTCTTATTGTGCACTCTTTATTATACAAATATATATTTATTTAAATCAGTGTTTTTATTATGTTGAATTGGTCATAAATGGTACATTTTGTTCGTCTGTCTCTGTTTAAGCTTCATAATGTTATGTAAAAATATGATAAGCTTGCCAACTGACTTCAGGTGTTTATTCACAAACCTGATAACAGCAGATAATCAAATGTAATTCAATAGAACTACAAGAAGTTTCCCACCCTTAGTGCCAATAAATAGTTTTCAATCAGGACAACGCAGCATGAACATCTCAGGGATAAATTTACCTCCAGGTCGTGACTAGCTACCAGGAATATGCGCCCACTGATATGTTTCCACCTGGACTCGGTCCACGTCGAGTAATTTTTGGAGGAATAATCCTTGATTTCGAACGCCGGGGAAACCGCTTTGGACACATGAACTGTAGAGCGAATGCAGAAACCGTCCCGCTCTGTACTGTTGGGAGGCGCTGCGCCTTGAGCCCAGAGGTAGTAGTAGATCTGAAAGAAAAAGAGCCAAGAGGTGATGAATTCACTCTTTAAAAGAACTCCTGCAACAAAATGAATTACACTTCTGATTCAAAATATATTAGTTTATCTTTTATTTTTATTAAGTGAATAACATGAGGGTGTTGTTCTTATAATGTATCATCATTTAGCACATTGTTTACAACTCAAATCCAGTCAACGACACAAAATAAAAGCTGCTGTAAATCTCACATGTTTGCTCTCCTTGTCGTCTTTATCCTCTCTCTGGTTTTTACAGTTTTCTTGAGTGATGTTGACGGTGCTGCCGGTCAGATTAGCCAATAAGTGCTGGACAAGCAAAGTTACCTCGCTGGACCCCGCAGTCACACCGATATAGAAGTTTGTGGTTTTGTTGCCTGAAAGAAACAACAAATTAACATTTGAAAATAGCGTAAATTTAAAAAATAATACCTTGTGCCACCAAAACCTCCGCTTTGAATGTCAGCAAATTGTCTCTTTTTATACAAAGCGAACAAAATTTAGCCAGATTTCATCCATTTCTAAAAATTTGAGGCAATAACAACAAAGGTAACGTACTGATTTGTTTTGCGTACTCAGACGGGATGAACTGCTGGAACCAGGAGTTATTGGCCATAACGAGAAAACTGTACAGCATTCGGCTCACCTGACACAAAATAAGGACACACAGTTTAGCTAACCAACGTCATCAACACATTAGAAACGTTTTTACCAACAAGGAATAATTAATTAACTAATTGTTTTTACAAATAAATGCTGTAAAATACAATTTATATATATATAAATTTAGTTTATCCACATATAAAAATCGTCCTACCAGCAGGTCGTCTGCCTGAATGCTTCGTGACTGGTTTTTGTCTCCTCCAGCTTGTACATACAGTGTTCGAGCCACCATGGTTGCCACCTTAGTCAGAGCCTAAAAAACCATCAAGAGAAAAATAATATTTTAGAGCTGCTGCTGCTGCTTGACCAGAATGGTTTGAAACTGTAAAATAAATAGAAACATTGTAAAATAGAGAGCTTGTTTGTTTTGTCAGAAGTTTCCAATTTTAACTAAAACAGCAAACAATCACTGATGGCTTATATTCACCTTTCTGCTCTGTTTGAGAGGGGGAAATGACTTTTCATCATTTAAATGTAGGGATGCACGATATTATCGGCCGATATTAGCAACAAAGTTAAATATTGGACATGGGCCAATTCATCAAAATAACTCACCGATATAAAAAGGTGCTGTTATATATACATATATATATATATATATATATACATATATATATATATATATATATATATATATATATATATATATGTATATATACACATATATACATTCTTTCAACCTTTATTTAGACAGGTTAATCCCATTGAGCCTTGGGTTACATCATTTTCAGCTCCTTTTTGGCATCTGCATTTGGTAACAGGCCAAATTGGCAAAGATCATGCAGAATAATGTAGTATTTTAATTCCACAGCAGAGAAAGCTATGTAGTCTCTGTAAGTAGGTCTAGGAAAAAAAAAAATCTGTATTGGTATCGGTTATCGGCCAAATAAGTTTTAACATATCGGCCAAAAATCCAACATCGTGCATCCCTATTTAAATGCTATTATTGTATAATCTGCCTTTTTTTAAAGGCACACAACTGTTTCCTTTTTAACTTCAGTTTTACTTTGAGCAACTATAAATACATTGCCACTAAATCAATAAGTAAACCCATTTAATGCAGCGTTTCCCCTAGCATTACCTAAGGGAGCGCCCCCACCCCAAAGGAACACCCAATACAAAAGTCCCCCCCCCCCCACAATAAACGTCTATACATAATTGAGCCTTACCAGACGGCAAAGCTGATACATCTTCACAGCTGGCCTTTAAACTTCCCCTATCAAAACGATTAGAATACTCAAATATCTGTCTAGAAAATCTAGCCTATAGTTGGGGCGGATGCTGAAAATTATTCACAGGGGGGTAAAAAAGGGGGGGACAGGAAATTTTTGAAGTGCGGCACTCTATGTCTCTTGATCAGTGAAGAAGCGTGCCCATCACGACTGGGCCTTCTCTACCTGATCAAACCTCACAAACAAGGACATCAGTTCAATTGTATTATAAAAAAACTACAGAAACTGCATGAATGCTGAATATTTGCTTAAACGTGTTCAGGAATTAATTTTTAACTGAACTGTTAAGAGTTTAAACAAGCCAAATAGAGACTACAATCACGTAACAGTAGCTAAAAGCTGAAAATACCTAAATTATGGCTAAATCCTAAATGCAGAAAACAGTACTAGAAAAACTGTAGCTAAAGCTAAAATTAGCAAAAACATACATAAAGCTACAGTTAAAAAACAACTAACCAAATAGAAAATTTGTAGTTAAATGCAGCAAAACATTAGCTTAAAAGATAAAATTAGTTAATTTGTAATTAAAGCTTTTTAGCAAAACTGCAGCTAAAAGCAAAAATTTGCAAAACAGTGACTAAAAGCTAAAATTTGCTAAGCTAATTAGCTAAGCTAAACAGCTAAGCTGTTTCTAAAGTCTATGATAAACAAAAACATACACAAAAGCTAAAGTAATAAACAATAGCTGAAAGCTACAGTGCAGCCACTACAAATGCAAATATCTGGAATTAAAGGCTAAACTTAAATTATTTGTGATAATTAGTTGTAAATAGTAAACAGTTGAGAATCTGAGAGCTGAATTAACTTTAAAATCCCATCTGAACACAGAGGATGAACAGTACCTTAGCAGTGTCCGTAACAAAGTTCAGCTGCTCCTCTGGCGTCAGGTCCGGTGGGTAGGACACATTCAGATAGTCTGCGTTGTCAAACATACTCTGGTAGAATCTGCGTACAGAACAGAGAAACTAATCGTTTGCTGGACCACCACTGCAGTTAAGTTAAAATGAGCTAAAACAGCTCAAGATGCTAAAAAACATTGATCTAAAACCTGTTGGTGAAACTGGTTTGGTGGTTCTCTATAACGACTCCGGGGATGGGCCGAGCTAGCAGGAACCGCTGGAAGGAAGATGGAGGCAGCGGCTGGGTGACCCTGGGCTCCTCTACAGAGAAATTTAAATCTTTGGCAGCCGAGTTCAAGTTGTTGAGGAGCTTCGTCACCTGCAACAAACCATTAAAAGAACATTTACGTATTTAATACTAAATAGCAACACGCACGGTGAGCTCCGTGTTTTATGGCCACTTCCTTCTTTGAACATCTACTAAATCTCATTGTTACCAGTTAAAATGGAATTAAAGCAAATAAAAGCATTGAGAAATTTATTTTTCATCGTGTAAGTCACACCTTTTTACATAAACTTGCAAGTCCTGCGACTTATACACCGAAGCGACTAATATACGTTTTCCCCCCCCATATTTATAATCCAACTTTTGGCTGAGATCTGACGATTTCATTCATTCTGACATGAAAAATAAAAAACATATGTGCAGCCGCTAGAGGGCCCTTGACTAATATGGAAAGCCAAATGTCTCATTAATAGGTAAAAGTGGCTATTAATGAGACACTTGGCTTGCCATACAAAGCCACCTTCATCTCGCTCCAGAACTTGTGGAGCAAACGTCAAATCAGCTGCATTTCGCCGCGCCGCCCAGGTGAGGTGCAGCTGATTTGATCGTTAAAGTGCATTTATTAAGGAAAAGTTAGACTGAGACGCACCTTTACTATAATGTCGAGCAAACAAATAATTGTTTTTAGACGGTTATCTTGTTAAATTTAGAAAAAAATGCACAGCGAGTCCACTCACTGCGCGCTCCCACAGCCGCGAATCAATTTTTGAAATGCAGCTGATTTGACCGTTAAACTGCATTTATTAAGGAATAGTTCAACTGAGACACACCTTTGCAATAACTTCAAGCAAACAAATAATTGTTTTTAAGTGTTAATCTTGTTAAATTCTTGTTAAAGCCCTCCCGTGCACGCTCCCGCGGCCACCATTTTGGCAGCCAATTGATTTTTGGCACAACACCGGCCCACGTTTCCGGTTTGTCAGCGGTGACGCGTAATAGATGCGACGTATACAGCGAAGCAACTTATTTATGTTTTTTCCCATTTTATTAGACATTTTTGGACTGACACGACTTATACAGCAGTGCGACTATTACGGTGGAAAATACGGTAAAAATATTAAACTAAACACTTGTTACATGATGCATTAAATAGATATAATTACTGATTTATTAAAAAAAACTGTTTAACAAGCACTCTGTGACTAAATTAGCAATAAACCCTAATGTGTAGTTTCTGCAGCGCTAGTTGCACGTATTTTGTGTCTCAACAGAGAAGAAATGCAAACCTCTTCGTTGACGCTGCTGTTCTTCCTGGACACGGGATCAGAGTGAAGCCAGAGCTTTGAGTCACCATGAAGACCCACCTGGAACGAGAAAATTCAACACATTAATCATTGCAAATATCACTTGATATAAAGTTTGTATTTTTGTTTTGCTTTTGTTGTAAAGAGATTTACAGTAAGAAGATATAAAAGGTTGTGTTCACGGCAAAAGTGTAAAAACAAACAACAGGCAGAGATCAAGTGCACCAGCATCTCTGTTCATGCATTTTATCGTGAATTATTTTCAAGAAATTTGGTAAATACAGTATTTTAACTGAAAGTGATACAACTTACCTGTCCGATCTCCAGCACTGAGTGAACGTTGTCCAAGTCCACAACAAACTGATTTTTCTCCATGTCATACACCATTCTCGAACTGCCAATGTAGTCAAATGTTTCCTGTGGATAAAAATAAATACATGAAAACATTTAAAAGACGAGCAGCAGATCCTCATTTACATCAGCTGGGTTTGTTAGTCAAAAAGCAGATGTTCAAGCTGAACTAACCCCGTGGAAGAACGTGTACAAGATGGTTCTGTTGAGCTGATTGTCCTGAGTGAAGTTGCGCAGAGCGTTGGCAGCCGCCAGAAGAGTGACGAGCCCTGCGGCGGTGCTCTCTGCTCCAGGAGCCACATCAAAGAAAAATGACCTGCTGTCGATCTGCAGACACGGCGAGACACAAGAGACAACAACACAACGTAACAGGTTTATTTCCTCAACAAGTCAAATAATACACGGCTGCAAACATTTAATGAACTGAACAGAAATTAATTTATTATCTGTTTATTTTCATCCATGCCCTGAAGGAGATCAACTCAAGATTTAGAACTCTTTCTGGTTTAAATTATTCATTTAACTGAATATTCTCTGTCCAATGAGGAAGACAGAAATATTATTACAATACAAACTTAAAATCATTTAGTATATTTTACTTAGTTTACCATCAAAGCAATTATTTACTATATAAAAAATGTACAAGACTATTCTAAATCAAAAAATCCTACAAAGAAAGGCTGGCTGTGAGTTAACCCTGGAAAGATACTACCAGCTGCATTCTGGGAAATGTAGGACAAATGTGACCTTTGTAGCTTGGCTACTAATGAAGACCGACAACTAACTAATTAGTAAATCTTCACGGCTCCCTTTTAAGCATTTAGGAGTTTAATCTAAGAGATCTTATGGTTTTATGCACATCAGCTTCGTGTTAACATCAGAAAGTACCAAAATTGGCTTTTTTAGAAGTTCTGCTATTTGTAGCTATACTGCTAGTTTATACTTGAGCTGGGGGTCTTGCTTTAAACTTAAGTAACTTCAGAAAATTGAAGAAATTTAGCTTTTATTAACCTTAAAGAACTAATAATGAAAAATTAAGGGCCGGATCAGGAGTTTTGTGCAGGGCTGGAACTTCAGCACAGCTTTTAGTCATATGACTGAAAATTCTTCTTTAAACTCACGTGAGCATCAGCCCTGCTAATCGGTAACACGTGTTCTCCCGTTGGAGGTTTTGTCACGGGTCCTGTTGGGCTTGAACTTGTTAAATTTTTATAAAAGACAGAAACTCACCCTGGCTGCTGCGATGATCACAGTCTCTCCTGCCTTGTGGCCCTTGGCGGTGTTGTTTAGAGGGTTGGTGGAGGCCCAAACGTTAAAGTCACCCAACGGATCACACACATCTTCTGACAAGACACAAGAGGCAACCACGGGCGTCAGTTCAATTGTAATAAAAGAATAAAACTGAATGAATGCTGAATATTTTCTGAAATATGCTGAAGAATGAATTTTTTAACTGAACTGTTAAGAGTTTAAACAAGCCAAACAGAGGCAATAATCACCCAACAGTAGCTAAAAGCTGAAAATAATGAAACAGTAGCTAAATCTTAAATGCAGAAAATATTTGCTAAAATCAGAAAAACGGAAGCTCAAAGTCAACATTTGCTAAAACATACATAAAGCTAAAGTAAAAAACAAAAAACTATATGCTGAAAATAGGAAATTTGAAGCAAAGTGCAGCAAAAAGTTGCATTAAAAGCTAAAATTAGCTAATATGTACTTAAAACTCTTTAGCAAAATTGTAGCTAAAAGCTAAAATTAGCAAAACAGTGACTAAAAGTTAAAATTAGAAAAGCTGTTTCTAAAGGCTATGATAAACAAAAATGGACATAAAAGCTAACATAAAAAATAGCTAAAGCTAAAAATGGTAAACTTCAGCTAAAAGCTAATCACACCAAAACAGTAGCTAAAAGCTAACATTTGCAAAATACTAGCTAAAAGGAGGCCAAAATAGAGCAACCACGTCAAAGTAGATTTCAGAGAACAATATTTTAGGAGTTGAAGAGATCACAATGCAAAAAACAAAATTCTTCCCGACCGAGTCAAACCTTTTGACAAATGAATTGTTAAAATAGAACCAAGTACAAGGAAGGTCTTTGTAAAAAATTGCATGAAAATAAACTAATTTTCATCCAAGACTTTCTGCATTACACTGGTTTGAGCTGTTGTAATAGTCAAAATTATGAATAATAAAAAAAAAAAACAGATTGAATGCTCATGAAGCAGTTCTGAATTTGTACTTGTGCTGTGTAAACACCTGGGTTCAGGCTGAAATTGATGCTACTTCTCCTTATGCAGGTGACCGTGTCAGTGACGGCGGACATGTGGGAGAAAAGCTGCATGGCACACAGAGGGTACCGAGGGGCGCTGCCGTCCAAAGGTCGATTATGGTCCATGTAACACTAGAAACAAAAAAATAACAAGTGTAAAGTTCACCTGTGTGTGGGTTTGTGTTTATAGAAACACACCTCGATCCCTTCAGCATCTTAAATAGTTTCCAGTATTTTGAACAAGTTGAAGCATATACAACTCAGCCTGGTGGTCTTTGCTCAGAGGCGCAGTGGCAAGTTTTGAAACAGTAAAATGTGACTGCATGTTTCATACAGAAGCTGCCAGAGAGGATCAAAACTGAAAGTGACAGTTTTGATCATTTACCCTCATTTTTTCTAAAAAAAAAAAAAAAAAAAAAAAAAAAAACAGAAACAAGCTCATACAAATAAACCCTAAAAGTAACAAATACGTCACAAAACTCTTCACGGGTTACAATAGAACTACCATTAGGCAAGTAAACTATTATTAGAGGCATGAACCTGAAAGTTGAGATAAAACAGAACTGAAAGTTACACTGAACAAAAATAAAATAAACCCAACACTTTTGATTTTGTTCAGTTTTCAAGAGCTGAACTCAAAGATCTAAGACTTTTTGTATGAACACAAAAAGGCCCTTTACTCTCAAATGTTCACAAATTTGTGTAAATCTGTCAGTGAGAACTTCTCCTTTGCCAAGATAATCCGTCCACCTCACAGATGTGGCAAATCAAGATGCAGATAGACAGCATGATTACTGCACAGGTGTGCCTTAGGCTGCCCACAACAAAAGGCCACTCTAAAATGTGCAGTTTTATCACACAGCGTAATGCCACAGATGTTTGAGGGAGCGTGCAATTATCATGCTGACTGCAGGAATGTCCACCAGAGCTGTTGCCGGTGAAATGAATGTTCATGTTTCTAGAATAAGCTTTCATCAAAGGCATTTCAGAGAATTTGGCAATACGTCCAACCGGCCTCACAACCACAGACCACGTGTAACCACACCAGACCAGGACCTCCACGTCCAGCATCTTCACCTCCAAGAAGAGATCAGCAATAACCAGTTTACAGTAAAAGTAAACTGCACATTTAAGAGTGGCCTTTTATTGTGGTCAGCCTGAGGCACACCTGAGCAATAATCATACTGCCTAATTAGCATCTTGATATGTCACACCTGTGAGGTGGATGGATCATCTCTGCAAAGAAGAAGTCCTCACCAACAATTAAATTCACTTTTTTTACACAGTGTCAAGTCACAACAGAAGTCGTCTCAGGGCATCGTACAAAAGTGTTCGCATCAGTGTTTCCTCTACCATTATTCAAGGAGGGCGCCCTGCCCTGTCAGCTGAACCGAGCACCCCGCCTACCAAACCCCCCACCCCCACACAGCTCCACCGCTTCAGGACGGGGAGCGGACATCAGCAGACTCCAAACACCGCAAGCCTGGTCTTAGATCTTTGAGTTCAGATCATGAAAAATGGGAGCAAGAACAAAAAAAAAAAAGAGTTGAGTTGATATTTTTGTTCAGTGTACGGTTCACATCTAACTGCACAGATGGGAGCAGATTTTTAATACACAACATGTGTGGTACAATAAAAAGCACAAAGATGCAGAAAAAAAGGTAATTAATCTGTAAATTATATTCCACATCTTAACATACGTCAAGATTATTTTTGTGCTGTTGAAAGAACTTTGTCATTATTCCTGAACATTAATAATGCTAGCGACAACAATAAAAAATAAAAAAAAGAGATTAAAAGATAAAGTCTCCTGGAACGTTTACCTGTCGTATAACCTGTGTGTCATTGTCGTCTTTGATGGAGAAGATGGGGAAGTCAAACTCCTCGTAGGACAAACTGTTGCCCAGAGGGTTCCACACCGTCACGTTGCAATGAGCCAGGGTCGGGTCGTAGTCCTCTGAATACACCCCTGATGAGGGGAAATCAAAACAAAATACCCGTAAAGACAATTTTTATTAAATGTAGAACGCATCAAAAGGTGTTCTGGACATTATGTAAATAATATGAAGCTAAAAGTTGAAAATTGAATTGGTGTATTTTTTGTCCATGCCATGTAAAACCCACATGATGAGCTTTTGCTACTTTATAATACAACTCAGTGAACTCATAAGGCAATTATTCATTTAAAATACTTTTTATATTTAACTTTTAGTATCTACAAAATTAAATTGATGCTTACATGCAAAAATATTAATGTTTGCACATATTTTTTGTGCTATATAATCAAAAAACTGGCAAAAAATAATTTAAATAACCACCAAAAATTGAATCACAATCACATTTAAATTAATATGAAGATAATATTCTGATGATAACTTCACTTAAGGTGTTAAGTATTTTAAAGGTATTGTATTGTTACTGTCACTCATTTCAAAAGATGTCTGTCGGAATTTCCTTGCCTACCTGTGTTCTCATTGGGACAGGTGTTGTGTGGAGAGAAGCCGTCTGGTGGATTTGTGATCGGCGCAACAGCAACCACTCCGGCCACTCTGCTGGAACCGTTCTTCAGCTTCATCATGATGGATCTGATGATGAAGGACACAGGAAATCGTTCAGGTCAAAAGCAAGTTACTCTTTTGAAACGTAGTTCCATTTTTATTAAGTGCATAAGTGGGACGTGTCAAATCCTTTCGAGTTACAGTTTATATTAACACTGTTATGATATTTCTTATTTAGACTGGGCCTATGGTTTTGATCTGATCAGAGACGGGATTATAATGAAATTATGACCCGGTTCTGACTGGGTTAAACTGGGCCAGCAGCTCTCAAGAGAGTCTCCCTGGGATTCAATATCAGTCAAATAGTTTAATCTGCTTGCCACATCACGTAGAAAGGCTTTGAAGCACCGTCTCATATTTTTCCTAACATGTCAGTCCACATAAGACCACACTTAGACACGCCCCCTCATACACTGACAGGTTGAGCAGCCTAGGACCCTATAAAGGAGTAATGAGAGGAGACATCGAGGCTCTTCCGGGTCTGTGAACGCGTCACAGTCCTGAGGGTCCAGCGTTGTAAAACTGTAATCTTTTTCCTGCCTTTTTTAATATAATTGATAAAACTTAATTGACGTCTCATTGATTTATTGATAGTACGAGTTGCCACTTCTGAGAGAGATAGAACCAGAGGAAGCGGTGGGGGCTGGCTGAGGGTCCAGGGTCAGAGAGGAAGCCTGAGCCCCACAGCTAGCCGTAGCTAGCTGCAGTGACTGACGACCCGCAGTCAGCTCCCAAAACGCAACAACACTTTTAACTGTGCTATACATATATTTTTATTTATTGTTTAATAAGACAAGAACATAATGAGAAAAGGGAGATGATGAGGTTTACTCTTATTCAGAACCAGCGTGAGACAGATTAACTGTACCTTGTGAATAAAGGGGACTCCAGGATAACCACGTAGGGAGGGTTGGGACCAGTGCGCAGCACCCAGTCCAGGTTTTCCTCTGACTCAAGCAAATGGAGCACTCCCACATCACCCGACAAAGATGCTGAAAACACAAAATAAAATATATGTAACTACAAAAAAAACAACAACAAGTGTGTTTAATGAAAAGCTTTGAGAGATGATTCAGTGTGTGCACCAGACATCTACTGTTGCTGAAACACTTTGGGTATAAAACCTATAAAATAAAACTGTTGCTAGAAGACCTTTTCTAGTTCAACAGTAAAAAAAAAAACAGATTGTAACAGCTGTTGATGCAACAATATTTATTACAAGAAAGTTTGCTTCTTGTCTTCAGAAAGTGACAGCTTCCAACCACAAAGATAAAACTGCATTTATCTCAGCATTTAAAATACTAAACACTTGGAACAAATACTTGTCTGTAGTAAAACTCCTGTTTATTTTAATCACAACACACACCAACATACAGCAGCACACATCTTACAACTCAAACTGGATTAGTTTTAAACACCAAAGTTCCCTTTTATAGACTATTTTAGTTAACCACTTGAAGAAAATATGTGATCTATTGTTAAGATAAATGTGTTGCAATACTCACACTGGCAGCCGATTTGATGAGTTGCATTAAGCAATCGCACACATGGGGAACTGTGGTTCAAATTCACATAAATCTTGTTTTCCACTGAGTTACAACGGACTCCTGCAAGGAAAAACAAATTAAAAAATAATGGCATCAAAGTTAAACAAAAACTAGAAAATTTAAGAAACATTGTTTAAGTCATTGTTTAACATTTTACCTTAAGAAAAAAAAAAAGTGGTTAAAGAGCAACTACGTTTCAAGACTTCGCTATCATTTTATTTTCAGCTTCTGTAGTTTTGTGGAAAATCTTTGCTGGAAAACATCAAAACGTTTAAAAATAAATTTGAGAAGCATTCTACAAGATGTTATCCCCACATCACCTTAATCTCCAAGACCAAAAAAAGTTTCTTCATATTTAATGTCTGACTTTAGACACTTTTTCCAGACATTACTTCTTAAACCTCCATTTGTTAACCATCTGAGTAATGATCACCTATTGTCAAAACAAAAAAACGGTACTCAAAGGAACTTCCTTGGGTCAAACAACAATTTACGTACAAAGGATAAATGTGGAACTCCCTACCTACAGATTTGAAACTGATTTCTGACTGATTTTAGATTAAGACTGAAGCATTTTCTGAAACAGAACCATTTTTGTAGTCATGAATAACTGCCACCCTTTTAACAATTTTATTTTTATCTATTTTAATTCTGTTTTATGAATTTTCCTAATAGTGTAATGTTTTGCACATTTTAAACTGCACATTGAACTGTCTATTTACCTAAAAACCAATTTAGACTGGCATTGCAAATTAGCCTAGGCTATAAATGTTTTAGTGTATGTCATGTGTTAATGTTGGTGCTTATCCCCTATACAAATAAACAATAAAAAGAAAAGACAATGAAATACGGGTATCAGCGATTATCTAAAGAACAACGAGAAGTGGGTTTAAATTAATCATATATTCAATAATGTATTCCAGATTTTATTTTTGGAGTACTATGACGTTTGTCTCCTTCTAATAAAGTCCAAGATATGAGTTTTCATTACCACATCCTGCTCGGACTTAATGAATACTACATAAAGAACACTTTCAATCAGATAAAACTGCACCAGTGGATCATCTCATCTTTTCTGAAACTAATCTATATAGGGGACAGGTCTGTTTAGATTTTTGTTCATAACTCATCACCATCAATGAGACACTTGTTCAAAAAACAAATTCATTCTAGAGCGAAACACATGGGCTGAATCTAAACAACAATATCAAGCGACAAAAGTATTTCTTTAACAAAAAGACAAGACTTTAGTCAAAAGGAAGTGAAAGGAGATCATGAGAAATGATCCATGATGTAACTGTACCTTTGAGGCTCTGGGTTTGTTTGAATGCAAAATAAACTCATGCACCCAATGCTAATGGCAGACTGTGGGATTGTCTAGATACCATCTTTGGATTATTGTAGTTGATTAAAGTCTCCACAGTAATGTACAAAACTGGGCGAGAATTCATTAGGAAAAACAAGCGACTGTGGATTAAAACAACATTAAATAAATGTCGTTTACTTGGGTTAGTTATTTGTTCATGCCATAAGTGCACAATAGTAAAAACAAGTTTTTGAGTCGTTTTAATGGATTGTGGGCGATTTAAATCGCTCGTGTCTATAATGTGTGTGGCAGTTGTATGAACATCTAACCAATAAATTCGCTTTAATTTAGTGTGGCTTGACACCAACTCGCTGAAGTTTCGGGAGGTTGCTCCAGGGAAATCACGAGCAGTCACGCTGATGATGATGATGCCAAGTTATTCTTCTGAAGGGGGCAGACTTCATTTAAAGTCAACCTACTAAAGCTTAATAAGCAGATCATTTTAAGTTTAATGTTAATTAAAATATATAACAATGACCCCGCAGACTTGAACTTTATTGTTAAATTTGTATAAAAAGAAAAACAAGCATCCAAGGGAAGTAGGGAAGCTGCTGTTAGCGCTAACTAGCATAGCATCCGGCTAACCCGGGCACAAAGAAGTCCTTTAAGATAAATCCCGGAAGACAAACACGCTTCCATCGGTGGCAGATAAGTGGCAACACAAGCTCAACAGTGTACAAATTCAACTTACCTACGAAAAACAAACAAACTAACAAGTTAAAGACCCATTTGCTCGACAGCAGATCCATCTTCCTGGTTTGAAAAGCAGAAAAACACAACAGGAAGTAGAGATCCGGGAAACATTCGTCTTGCGCTGTTTGGTTCCGCTCCACTCAAATCTACGAGAAGCTGTTTAAGAAAATAATCCATTATTGCTTTCACATCGACTTTGGAATAATTTAGGAGAATTGGTTTTAATTTAAAATGGAAAAAAAAACATTTTAAAGAAGTAGTAGTTTTTAGAATGATAGTTTAATTAAAATACTGACTAGGTGTTTTGTAAACTACAGCGTAAATCTTAGTACTACCGAAGGAGTGAACTTTGCCTTTTTTATATCCCTTATGACTACATTTTGGTGAACCATCACTAATCTGTTTCACGTAAGCGCTTTGGTAACAGCTGCTGTTTTAAATGTGCTTTATAAAATTGGCTTGACGTATTATAAAAATAAAAAAAAACACCTCAGACTGATTGCATTTACCAGTTATCACATAAAGGAAAACCACAGAAACATGAAACCAGTGCAATTGTCAGAAACAGGACTTTTATTATAGTTTTTCCAGACACAAGTAGCATTGCCATGCATTTTGACTTTATATTTATTATACTCGGACAAAGTCAGTAGCATTTATACAGAGTGATACTACAGCGGTCACACAGAAAAAGCTAACTGTACGATTAAATTTAGTTTTAAGGAACAACCTAAAGAAGAGAAGAGGTTAACATCACTGAAACAAATTTATCTCAACTCCCAATCATCATGTCGATAATCTTTTCTGTAAAGTATATCTTGATGAGGCCTGCAGATCCGTTTCTAGTCTTAGCGGAACTGGAGTGGACTCACACGCAGGCCAATCACATCCTTACCGATCTCTGTCACCTAGAAGAGAAGGTGAAATTCAAGGTTAGAAAGTTTTAAAAGAAAGTAACAAGTAAAACAACCACTAAAGTCATTTACTACATTTATCTGATGTTTTTATTGTATATTTAAGAAAACACCAAAGACAAATGTGTTCACTTCCAACTTTCTTTGCCATGTTAAAGAACAGAGATCTATAAAAAATAATATTTTATAGTTATACAACGTTTAGATTATTAAGACTTGTTGTTTGACAACAGGATAGTTCAAGTTTAAGTTAAAGACTTGAGTCCTACTTAAAGATCCAATACGATCATTTCCAGCAATATAAATATAGGTTTAGGAATTTACTGGACTAGATTTACAAGTTTTAATGTTCAACAAAACATCTTTTGGCATGAGATGTGAAACAACTCCATGTGCAAACACTTTTTAGACTGTGTTCCTCGAGGTGCACTGTGTTAAGAGTTGCATTCGGGCCTAAAAAATCCGACCCGGCCCAGCCTGAGCCCATATTTTTTCCAAGTCCGACCCAAAATAGACTGCGATTATAGGCCGGAACCCAGGAAAAAAATAAAATAAATTAAGCTTTTACTGCTTTTGTAAACAAATCAGTTTGAGAAGATGGTTTTAAAAACATATTTCAAAAAAAAAAAAAAGATTTATTGTTTTTTAACAAGAGTCAGCAGATTATTAGTTATGATAATATTATAGTTAACGGTCGGCGGATGCATGCCGCGCGCGTCCGCTGACCCAATAAAAAGCCAGACACTGACCCAGCACATTATTTTGACCCAGGTTAGAAAAGACAGCTCTACACTGTGGGGGGGTGCTACGCGAGTATGGGATTTGGGGCCTGTTGCTAGCAGACATTCAATCCCTATACAAGCAGTGCAAGAGTTTGGTTCACATTAGTAAACAGGACCCCTTCAGGGTGGGAGTCGAACTCTGCCAGGGCTGCCGTTGTCACCGATTCTGTTCATAACTTATGGACATAATTTGTCGGTGCAGCCAGGGGGCGGAGGGAGTTCGGTTGAGAGGCCTCAGGATTCCATCTCTGCTCTTTGCAGATGATGTGGTCCTGTTGGCGTCATCAAGCCGTGATCTTCAGCTCTCACTAGAGCGGTCTGCAGCAGGGTGTGAAGCGGCTGGGATGAGAATCAGAACCTCCAAATCCGAGGCCGTGGTCCTCAGTCGAAAAAGGGTGGATTGCTCTCTTCAGGTCGAGGGTGAAGTTCTGCCTCAAGTGAAGGAGTTCAAGTATCTCGGGGATTTGTTTACAAGTGAGGAAAGAATGGAGCGTGAGCTTGACAAACAGATTGGTGCAGCATCTAAAGTATAGTGGACTCTGGGCTGGTCCGTTGTGGTGAAGAAAAAGCTGCGATGTAAAGCGAAGCTCTCCATTTACCAGTTTGGTCTACGTTCCTACCCTCACCTATGATCACAAGATCTGAGTAGTGGCTGAAAGAATGAGACTACAGATACACGCGGTTTAAATTAGTTTTCCTCACAAGGTAGCTGGACTCTTCCTTAGAAATGGGGAGAGAAATTCAGTTATGCATAAGAGACTGAGTAGAACCGCTGCTGCTCCACATCAAGAGGAGCCAGGTGAGGGAGTTCAGGCATCTGTAAGGACATCTCATGAATACCTCCCTAGGGAGGTACTTTGGGCATGTATGACTGGGAGCCCAGGGAAGACCCAGACACGTTGGAGAGACTGTTTTTCAGCTGGCCTGGGAATGTCTTGGGGTCCTCCCAGATCTAGAAGAGGTGGCTGTGGAAAAAGATGTCTGGACCTCCCTGCTTAAGCTGCTGCCACTGCGACCCGACTCCAGAACAAGCTGAAGGTAATGAACGGAGGGATAGTTATTTGTTACTGTGCATTTTTTTTTCCATTCAAAAACAGACCTCTTTACTAAACCACAAAGATAATTAATGATTAATAATAATCATGAATGATGCAGGTTTTATATAGGAACAGTAATGATGGGCAAGGAAGTTGAAACTGAAGGCATATTTCAACCATCAGTTAAATTAAAAAAATTACATTTATCAGTACCACTAAAGCAACCTTAATCTCCAGTGTCATTATACAAGCTCAATATTATAATTTAGAGGATTTTTTTTTTAGTTTGAAAGGTTGTGCAAGGTTGTCTTAGTCTACCTGTGTGACCCTGCAGATCTGGCCTTTGTAAGGGGGACAGTAGCAGGCTCCAGACAGTGGGCACTTCTCAACAGGACGTCCACGGTACAGGGGGACGAAAGAGGCAGCACACAGATCAAAAGGATTGTGGGGATCGTAGTTCAGCTGGTGGGTGTCCGTCAGGGTCTTCTCACAAGCAGCCAAAATTTTGCGGGTCTAAATCGCAAAAGAGTTTATTCAAATTTAGATACATAACACTATGCAGGCGTACATCTGAACATTAAAAACAAAAAAGAAAAGCTGTGACAACCTGCTGAGCAACATCGGGCTTTGGGCCGAGCTCGAGGAGGCGTCGTGCAAACCCTGCAGCCATTTTGAAGTTGCGAAGTTTGAAGAAGAGGTTGAGGGCCGTGCGCAACACCAGCACCATGTGGACCGGCTGGAGATTACAGTGGGTGAAATATGCAGCCATCTGCAAAACATAATTCAGAAAAATACAAAGTATGAGGAGCAAAAAATGTTCGAGCCATTTAAATCCAACCAAGGTCAGTGATGGTCACGTGTCTGTCGTGGAAAAAAAACAATTCACAGACGATCGGGTGTAGTCTTCATCAAATCTTTAATTTGCCGGCAAATGAGCGAACGGAGAGAAGTTTTAGTCTGCCCGTTCTTCTGGCATCAATTCTGAGCCGTCTCTACATTGCTAAGTTACATCAGTTGTTTAAATGTGGAGGGTGATAAACATATCTGGCAACCCACATAGATCGCCACAGAATGATCATATCACACTTGACTTTCAGTTTCACAATCACACAGAGTTAAATAGGGAACTGTGAAGTGCACAGGAAAATAATTTTGTACAATACATAAACACTGGAGGCAGATCAATAAATATTCTTCCTTCACATCTTTACCTCACAAATCCTCTTCTGCTGTTCCAATGTCTCTTTGGGCAACTTCTTCCTCTCAACCTCCATGCTCAGACCCACTATATACTCTTTGCATATAGTGAGGAGCTGTTGAGCCTGTAAAACATCCAACATCTGTAAGCGCATCTCAGAAACGGTACCAATAATCACGATGTACTGACTAACAGATTAGACTCGACGCAGGCTTGCTGCTCACCTCGGCAATCTCCTGTTTGTTATCGACCACCAGCAGAGGAACAGAAAGCAAGACGGCTCTAAAGCGCTCCACAGCTTCTTCAAAGCGCCCAGATGTGGTCAGCTGGTAGCACTGCTGCAAGCGGGAAATGAGATCAGAGAGGCGCAGCCCAACCGCGGGCAGCCCCTGCTTCGCCCCACAGTCCTAAAAAAATAAATAAATAATAAATCACACAGAAGAACGACAGTTTAGGATACAAGTTGTTCAATAAAACCGTTTACATGATTACATCTGATCATCTAAAACGCCCGATGTTCTACAAAACACATCCACGAAACGAACAGCTATACCTTCCAGTTCCTGTGAGGATGACTACGCAGACAAGGCAGCGAAGGCAGCCCCAGGTAACAGGTGCGCCCTCTGGAGAATGTCTGCATGAACAGGGACTTGTAGGGGTCAAAGTTCACAACTCCAACCTGGTCATGAAGCAGCTGTGGAGGGAGTAAAGCATTACGTTGATGCTTGAATTCACTGCACGTAAACACATTAAGGAGGCGGGGAAGCCTGGAGAATATTGGTATGAGCGTACCCTCATAGCAGTTTCAAACGAGCCAGCTAAGATGTGGTCCACGGGCAGCTGGGAGTTGTTGCACCACATCTGGGTCGGGCTCATACCCTTAGTAGGTGGTACGAAGAACCCGTCTTCCGCTCCTCCACCTGCTCCCATCGGCACGTCCTGTTCAAATCATCCACATGTGAAAATTCAATATTCCTCAACGTTTTATTACTTCCTCCAAGTTACTGCTACTTTTTGGTCAATTTAAACAATAAGTTGCGTTGACACCAACACTGTGTGGCATTTATTGCATTTTTAGTGTTCGTCTTGATTTACAGGTAGTAGTATTTGTATTGTTTCTCCTCTCACCAGTTCTGGAGGAAGTTCCACATCTTCATCAATGTCCCAGCCTCCTCCCTCTTCTTTCCCCATTCCCTCATCCCCTAATCCATCCTGGGCATCGATGAAACCATCTAAAAATGGGAGAGGGGCGTTAAATAATGAATACAGAATAGCAGAACGCTTCTCATATTTCCTCCCAGGCTGTTAACTTCAAAGCGAGTTCACCTTCATCCATCGTGAGCTCAGCATCATCTCCCCAGCCCTCGCCTCCAGCAGCCTCCATATCCAGATCTGCAGCCATCTGACCTGCCTTACCTGCCACAGAAACAACAACAAAAAAAAAACTGTTCTTACTTCTTGAGGATTAATTGCCACTGGTTTGTACATTTAATTATTTTCAATGAATTATTTATTAAAACACTGAAAATCCTGGTCTCCAATTCACAATGGCAGAGCAGTTTTAATAAAACTTTTTACTCACCCTTTGCTGGGATGGCTCCTTCAAAGAAGCCCTTGGAAACGGTAAGCAGGGGCCAGTTGGTGTCCAGAGGGTTGATGGGCGGAGGAGGCTGCAGCAGCTGTGCATTAGGGTCAATCTCCGGCACCTACAAGTCACAAAATCATCAATTACTAATTAGCACCTACAAGTCACAAAATCATCAATTACTAATTAAGAATTTTTATAACCAAACAATGTAGAACAATTTGTAAAATACGAAACGACGAGTGACACGGGTCACATGGGCAGAATCGCACAGCTCTATGGAGACAATGTTTTGCCAACACACCGTCTCCTTTTCTGGGTCAAAGGTCTCCTTTAGTGCCTCAGCCTCTTCGTCCAGCCCGTGTGTGGCAGCAGTCAGGTAAGCCAGAGACTCTGCAAACGATTTATAAACAGTTTCGCTTTATGGCCATTTATTTTAGGAATCCGACACGTATAACTATGAAAGTACTGTAGAGCCGTCTAGAAAATAAAAATCTGAATGCAAAGCTGTAAACAACTGCAACAAATTTTACATTATTTGAGTAATTGTTAACTGTTAACTTGTTTTTTATATATGAATGTTTCTGTTCAGTGCCCTGAGAAGACTTCTGTTGTGACTCGGTGCTATATAAATAAACAGAACTGAATTTAATTGTTTGATAATGGAATTTGAGGAAACACACTGATACATGGAAACGAATTAGGTAATTAGGTTACTTGTAATGAACTATAAAAAGTGCAGGCTGAACCAGGAAGCAGGATATTTGGGATCAGAAGGGTGTTCAACACAATTTATAACAGCTGGTGTAAATGAAATATGATGTCTAACGGGCAAATGGACTATTGCAACTAATTTGGTGGAGGCCGACTTGTCACTGAGCGCATGTATCAACAATCTAAATATGAACTCCCTTGATACAAGTATCTGATTTAACAATGTAAAGTGAGGTTAAATCAAATTTAATAGCCTTTGTTTAACAAGGTATGGTACTCAATATTTTGGGGACCTAGTTTTAATAAAAAATGATCACTAGTCACATGAGATGAGCAGAATCCCTCTTAAAACTTTATTTAGGCACCAGGACAAACACGTTGGAAAGCAAAAGAAACGAGGGGGAATGTTTGATGTGACGAATGAACTCACTCTGTCCGCAGTTCCTCAAGATCCTGACCCTCTCGCTCACATCACCCAGATACAGAGCTGCCTGGTAGTGACCACTCATGTCCTTTCTGATCTCAGCTGCAAATAAAAAAAGCACAAATATTGCATATTAGATTGCATTTCCACAAACTGTGCAGAATTTAAAAGCGATCCTTTAGGTAGCTCATAACTCACCAATCTTCATCATCTTGCGCAGCTTGGCTAAGTTTCCAGTGATGAGGTAGAGGAAGGTGAGCTTGTCGAAGTTCTTGGTCCTCTGGTAGCACATTTCCACGACCTGGTGGTGTCCCTGCAGCAGAGCTGCCTCACCCAAACGCTCCCAGCAGCTGCGCTCGTCCAAAGCCTTGGCCGCCTCCAGCGCCACCTGAAAGTGTCAAGAAAGAGTTTGGTCTTTTGCAGAAGCAGATATCCTGTAACAAAAATGCCTCCAGCTTTTTGATCAAATTACAGCATCTAACCACCACCTATAACTTTATTGTTGATTTTTAAAAAAGTAAAACAGTCTTTCAAGTGTAATTACAACTCTCCGCTCACCTCAATGTTGCCACATTCCAGAGCCAGGCTGAAACGTGTCTTCTCATCTTTGACAAAGTGCAGAGCGACCTCAGGGTAGCCCTTCTTCTGCAGGTATGCAATGATTGACTGGCCCACCAACTTGGCATTACGCACCATGTGAAGCACCTGGAAGGACAACGGCAAAAATAATTATTCTTTCATTCAACCTTTATTTAGACAGGTTAATCCCATTGAGCCCCGGTGACTCATTTACAAGAGAGACCTGGTTTCTTAACAGTGATGACAACAGTGAATAACAATGACAACAATAGACAGTCACAAAAAAGTTATTTGTAACAAACCTCATCGTATTTACGATTGACCAGAGCCAGTTTGAAGCGATACTCTGTCGGGTCGATGGTGAGAACGCGAGGCCGGCACTCTC
This sequence comes from Nematolebias whitei, assembly GCF_014905685.2. Classification (NCBI taxonomy): domain Eukaryota; kingdom Metazoa; phylum Chordata; class Actinopteri; order Cyprinodontiformes; family Rivulidae; genus Nematolebias; species Nematolebias whitei. Next base: position 44,582,405 of record NC_056506.1, on the reverse strand, counting down.
TGTCCAAGCAGTAAACGCTGTTGCCTCTCACACGGGTCGCATAGATGGGCAGGTCCAATGTCCTTATGATGCCATGATCACTACAGGGACAGAATTAATGTGCAACATTTATTTTAAAATGCAGATTGTGTACACTGAAAAATTGTATTTTACAGTTTTAATCATCTCCAGTGCTTTAGTCAAACGGTTTCTAGAAATAGGCTAAGCCACTGATGTGACTATTCAAATTTTATTTAAATAAATAAAGGGATGCAACCGCCACAACTTTCTGAGGAACAATAAAAACTCGTTTTATCAGGTAAAATATACTCCATGAAAACAGAGCGAGTCAACACTTTTAATCCGACGTTAATGCAACATCATCTCACATTCCGCTAAAAACAGCGTGTAATTGAACAGAACCTTACCCGGAAGTGAGGGCGTATTTGATGTGGTTGGAGGTGGTGTAAATAAAGACTCCACTCTCATCCCAGGCTCCGCTCTTCACTCTGATGTTTTCATGAATGTTGCAGAGAGACTCCAGTTTACGGTTGCAAATCATAATGGCTGCGGGGAGATTGGGAGGATTTAGATTTTTGTCCCCACCCCCGTTCGAATGTTGATGCATTCCACATTCATTAATTGTTATACAATAGAGCACAAGCATTTGAGGAAAAATAAATCACGGTGCTTGTGACAAAGTGAACTACAACCATCCCAGCTTTAACAAAAACAAGAGAAGTTTTGGGTATCCTGCAGATACTCCTCTTATCTACCCACCGTGTTTAGCCAGCAGGGCCACGTGGCTGGTGTCAGAGCTCCACACCACATATTTGACCTTGGCGATTTTCACGGTGGCCAGGGAGCGTTTCTGCTGCACGTCGAACAGCGTGACGCCGTCGGCATCGCGCAGCAGCAAAGAACCCGTGCCGGCGTAGAAGATTTCCTCGCAGCTCGGCACCTGGACTTTCTTCACAATTTCATTCTTCAGGTTTTTTATTAGAAGCTATAAAGAGCCAAATGGAACATTCAGTGAGGACTGATCAAAACACAAGACAGTAAAACAGGACTTTAAACAACTACATTAATTAATCTTATTTTAAAGTAGCTTTACTCAATTTCTGCACCACGGTTGAAGTCTGATTTCAGGTGAATTTCATATTAAAAAATGACATCATGAGCAAATGTTTGACTGACAATCTGAAATAATGCAGTTAAAACTTTTATTCAGGAAGTAAAACCATGTGGTTTATAAACTAAAAATAAAAGATTAGACACTTTAAAATGTGTTAGTGTTGGACATAATTATGTTCTTTTTCTAGAAACTGCAATTACCATTTATTTTTTGGGAGTGTATATTAAAGAAGGCCTAAAAGAATGTATCATACAAAAAGTACAATCAACTACAAGAGGTCATTTTCTGTTACATTAACAAGTAATACAAAAGATGAGACAAATTTCTGATGAATCTATAATTGGACTTACAGAGTGCATGCGGTCCAGGACAGCAAATCTGTTTCTTGCCACCCAAACTGCCGTCAGACCAGAAGATCTTTTTCCTTCAGGAGCTTAAAATGAAACAGACTCTGTGTTATATAATTTAACAAGTAAAACTCATTAAGACAAGTTACAAATAAAACAAAATTTAGACAGCCAAAAGATGGGAACAAAAGTTTAACTGGGCATCACTCAGATAAATGGATGAAAAGTGTTACTCCATACAAAACATATGAATGTGTTTCTTTACCATCAGGGTTCTGAGAGTCACTTTCTTTGGGAATTGTGTACAGATCATAAGTACTGTTCTCAAGGTTGGTGGCTCTCTGTAAGAAGTATAAAACATCAAAATAAATATGGAAACCAAACGGTTTACAAGATACAACAGCCCGCTAAGAAAAAAAAAATGACATTACGAGAAAAAGTCAGAAAATTACGAGAATAAAGTCATAATACGTCCCGAGTCGGCTCGCACCTGCTGCGAACAGCCTCCGATGCGAGTCGCCGTGTTAATGAAGTAGTCCGCCATCACTTTTGGGTCACAGTTTGTGAAATATGCCTCCATCCACATTACGTGACGACTAAATCCGTCAATGCAGCCATTAAATGCAATGCCATACGGCTTCAGTTTATCATAAGAATCCATATGCCACAGTACGTTGGGCACCCTGCTTTTGTACTGCGGACGTGAACATTCATCCTTTTACCGCAAATGTAAGAGCTTTTTCGTGTCAGAGTTCTGATAATTCTACAACTTTATTTTCGTAATATTATGACTTTATTCTCGTTTGTAATGCAATTTCTTTTTTTCTTAGCGTGGCCCTAATACTCCGTCATAACAAGAGGGTTGTTATCACGGACAGTTACTCACAGTACAGAGCAGGACAGCGTTCTCAGCAGGATTGTAGGACATGCTGAACACCGGGAACTTAGAACCACTAAAAAAACAAAAGTAAGTCTTTTTGAACTTTTAATATTTTCTGTGCTAAAGAACAGGCAAATACAATGTTGTACTGTATTCAATAACATTTTGCAACAAGATGCAAGTGGTTTTACTTTAAACCCCAAGTTTGTTTTATACCTGCCAGAACTCTAAGGGATACATTCTGAATTCTTATCTTGGAGGCAAAGCACCAACCTGCGGAGCTGCATGACAGCAGTGTCTTTGCTGCTGTTGAAGTCCAGCTGACGGAGGAAGCGATCTTTAACGTAGTACAACATGTTGCCATGAACAGCATACGCAGGACGCTCACGCTCCAGCTTGAACACAATCATACCACTGTCATGACCTAAAAGACCAGGGCAGAAATATTATAGAACTTGTGAAACATTATTTCTACTGGAGAGAAATGTGATCCTAGTACAACCAATGGGGGAAAAAAAAAAAGTAGCAACTGGTGTTAAGCTTACTTGACCAACTTTAATTTACACATACAAACTTAAAACTGAATAATAAATGCCCGAGGACTCAGAGAAATCTGTTAATGACGGATTTCATCTTTAAGCAGACGTGGGTCTGTATCAAGAGCTACCTGCTGCAAACAGGTTGAGGTTTGGGTGAGCACCCAGCACCCAGAAGCGATCATGATCACGGCGAAAGGTTTGCACCCCGGTCCTCTTGGACATGTCCCACACACGAATACTCTTGTCCTCAGAGTTGGACAGGATGAGCTCCTGGCGTGGGTGGAAGACCGCACAGGACACGTTGTTGTAGTGACCACGGCACGTATCAAGCTCCCACGCCTTGGATTCTGGAAAAAAACAAAAGAAGTTTCTTTTATTTATTTATTTATTTTTGAGTTTGTTAATTTATTTTCCTGCATCGTGTGCATTGCATGGATGAAAGTTTGAGCTAAAAGCAAATAAACGATGTAGAGGCACAGTGAAATAGCTGTCCTGGGCATAGTTAATGACCGTACACCCAATTTCATTTGTCCAATTCAACTTCTATACCAGGGGTTATCAACTATTTTTACTCAAGAACTTTTATGATTAGACTCTGGAAGGGCGGTTTTTGAACAAAATAAATAATTATTAAATCAACAAGAAGATTGTTGTGAAGCCACACAGTTTCATAGCATAAAGGGAAGAAGTCTTTCTTCTTAGTAAAATATTTATTCAAACTTTAGAGATTTATATACAGCATTTGTTTTTAATTTATTAGCGAGTCATTTTGTTTGAAAAATACTTTTTTTTTTATTTGTATTATATTCATATTTGATGTTAAGGCCACACAGCAGGCATTAATCAAGCTCTTATTTTTCAATAATTACACTATTTTTCCAAATTTTTTAAGGAAAGCTTAGTCACTGCGAGTCCCTGTGGAGAGACGTTAAAGAACTGAATTAAACCACAAGAAACTGAAACTTAAAGTACTACAAATTTTAAACAAACTTGTAAAAACACCTCCCCACAGGTTGCCATTTGATCTGGTTTTTAGCACATTAGTGTAGAGCTAAAGGATAAGTAATACCAACACAAGCAAAATGGTTAGGTATTTTCAAATTGTCCACCTGGAGGCAGCAGCGCACAACAGAAGCTGATTAAACTTTTAACTGAAATGAAAAGATTAACAAAGTGGTTTCATTTTGAAGAAAGGTTTTCTAGGTATAAAAGGAAGAGTGACTTTAAGCTTTTATACAATTCTCTAATATTAAAGCCCGCAAGATGTTAACCAGCAGATTTTCAATAGACGTTAAAGATTGTAACTCGAGCAGTCTCTCACCGTTCATCCTCCAGATCTTCACCTGCCTGTCGTCGGCTCCAGACACGATGAGAGGCATGCTGGGGTGGAAGGCGGCCCAGTTGACCCCACGGTCATGACCCTGGATGCAAAGCACGCAAGTCAGAGAAATCCTACACAAGCTATGCACTCAGTAAATTTAGATCTCAAGACACTAACTTAAGGCTATCCTCTCAACAACACATTTAGTTTAAGAAGTTTTAAAAAGAAAAACAGCCGTTTAAAAAAAATTAAATAAAAAAAGTACATCCCAAGCTCAATTCTCTTGTGATTTTTGATCCATGTAGAGCTTTTATTGTTTTTCTCTCTTTACAGATGAAGCTTCTTTTGAGAACATTATAAATATTACTTCAAGTAATAAGAGTCCGAGACACAATGCAGCATTTCTGACAGATCCTAAAGAGACTATTTTTACTGTGACCACAAATTTTAACATAAAACATTGTTTAAAATATCAATAAAAAGACCCGTTACACTAAAAGTGGATTCTCTGGCCACGTTACAAAACGTACAAAATATTGTACACATCTATAAAGGTTTACCTCAAGGACGTGCTTCACAACAGCATCCGAGGCACCAAACAGGTCAACCCCAGTGATGCCCCGAACATCAGTCTCCACAGCGCCGGGAGACAGGTTCTTCTTCCTCAGACCTGGAACATCATTTAGAGCACCACGTGCAAGGAAGGAAAGCCATTCATGTTACAGAGCACAACCACAGTATAGGGAGGAATAAAGAAAATATACAAAAAAACAAGTAATTATAAAAATTAAAAAAAATAGATTAAATATGGAGTTATGAAATCAGGAAAAAAGGAAAGAACTGTTGGACTACTGAACACACACAGGGTTGAAACCCACCAACACAACCTCTGCTTTCTTATTACACACCAACTAGAGTCTGGAAACAATCAGCACTTTCGCAGCACCATTGATTAGTTTACTGAACCAGAGAGAATCACTTGTGATTTGATCGGACAGCAGAGTAGAAGCACTGATCATCTCCAGGACTGGAACGGGACCAGGAAGGAAAATTTACATGAAAACACAACTTGTGTCGATGATTTTAGCCCCTTTAAAGACGATGTGGTGAACAGACAGCTCAACAGCACTTGACAGAGGGAAGCTACGGCACTAGGAACCTGTGTGCAGGTGTGAATGTTTCCGAGGAGAGCATGGGACAGGATGACACAGTGTGTAGAGTTGGCTGATGAGAGTGGGGTGGGTGGCAGAATTGTAAAGACGTGCTCTGATGGGGCATTTAATGTCAGAAATACAAAAACGGGCATTAAGTTTTTAAGGTGGCATGCATGTTTTAGTCTAGATGAGTTGGTCACGTGCACGATAAGTGTAACAATGTAGTTATGGGTTAGCAGCAAAGCTCTTTAGCCACATTTGTGGTTTTAGAAATTGAGCCAGCCATACTGGTATCTAGGGTATAAAGAGGCTATTTTCTTGTCAGTACTAAAAAAAAAACTAAGAATGTTCAATCTTGTTAGTAGTCAAAGTTGTAATAAAAATTTTAAAAAGTTGACGTGTGGGGGAAAAGAAGCATCGACATCCATATGGTGAGTGCCAAGTTTCCTAAAGCAAAATCTGGACATGCATCCAGTGAGGAAAGTTCCAGGTTAAAACTGTATGTGATGCAGTTAAGTCATGCAGTTCAGAGTTTATAAATGATGTAGAAATTAATGCGGTCAAGCTGGCTGCGGAGAAACGTTACAAAAACGCATAAATCCAAGACAGGTTAGGGTCACAGATCAATACCATTTGCATCTTTTCTATTTTTTAAAGTAAAAGATGAGAGAAAAGAAATGGTTCAGTTAGTGCAAAGACAAAGAAGAGAAAAAGATATTAAAATGTTTTAAGAGCATGCAGACGCACAGAAACACTTTTCCTATTAAATATGTCCATATTTTACTACACTGTATTGACTGAAATAGTTCTGATCATCTCAGGAAGACGGTGCAGCATGTTAATCTAAAATACATTAGTAATAACTCTTATGATAGTATGAGTAATGCATGTCTTTGTTCTGAAAGGAGAAGTGTTTCTGCAAACAGCCCACAGAGATTTGTCCTCTCTAAAAGTTGGGAGTGAGAAAGAAGAGGTTCAGGACTTCTATTCATCCTGTTCCTGGCTTCTCCCTCACCCCTTAAACCACTCTGTCCCCAACCCCTACCCCAAACCCAGCCCACTGTCCACTCTGGTCTGTTCTTCCCCCAGGCCCTCACCAGAGATATCCCACACTCGCACGGTTTGGTCCAGACTGGCTGACACGACCAGGTCTTCAGATGGGTGAAACTGGGCGCACATCACATAGTGGTTATGTCCCGTGAGCACACTGTGGGCGACAGAGAAAGATCAAACTAATTCCTGGAACTTTAACAACATATGCTCAGACTATTCTTGAATGAACAGCAACATCACACACAAAACTTATGTTCAACTTGAATATCTAAAAAAGTTAAGTCTGGTCCTCTGGACATTCAAAAAAACAAAACGAAGAAAAAAAAAGTAGAAATGTTTTGTCTTTCATTCGAAAGACTTAAAGACAGAATACAGCACCTCAGACTGAAGAAGTCTTTCGGATGAAAGACGAAACGTTTCTACATTTTTTTTGTTTGTTTTGCTTTTTTTTTTAATGTCCAGAGGACCAGACTTAACTTTTTTAGATTTTTCTACCTGGATTATTGAGCATGCATCAGGATATCAACTTGAATGTTTCACGAATGAGAAAGATTGATGCAAAAGCAATGACTGTCTAAATACTGTCACGTTGACAGTTTGAATAAAGCAACAATGTTGAGTTTTTGATGCCCAAAAAAAGGGCTAAAATGCATTTTATTGAGTCTTAGAACTTGAATGAAACTTGAACTCCATGTCCCAAAACACTGAGGTGCCCTGTTGCCTTACCATACGCAAGTCCTCGACTGCCAGTTCCAAATGCGGATGGTCTGATCATCTGACGCGCTCAGAATCCAGGGATATTCCTACAGGCAAGATTAGAATTCACCGACAACTCTCTATGCAACCTTAAGGTTTAATTCAATGGTTCTAGAGCTCCATGTTTAGTCAAAAATCAAAGTCAAACAGCTTTTGAACATCTTACAGGGCCTTGTATTTCTCAAGAGCTCAAAACTACAGTCCTATCCATATTTTTGCATGTGTTCTGTTTGTGTCAATCTGGTCATATCCACCAAAAATGAGTTTTTCTGATCACTTTTTGCAGTTTGGACATGATGACGTCAAACTGAGTGAGATCAATTCGCATGTCTCACTTTAAAGAGGAACAACAAGCTTTGCCACATTTGATTAGATAACAAACTACTTCTTTTCCCTTGGACTTTTGTGCAAGCAAAAACAGTCGTCAAAACAACACATGCAGGACTTAATACAGTCTTTGCAGCGCAAAATTTTAAACAATGTGAGATTACTTGCACAGTAAGCGACTGGAAGACACGTCAAATGGGAACTGACCTACATAAAGCCAACTTTAGATCGCATCATGAAAAATATTTGTTACGTCTTGATGCGTTTTAAAGCGGGAGTTCCAACTCACATGATGAAAGAAAGTAGTTCTGATATAGTCCAAGTGGCCCAGAAGGGTGAAGAGGCAACGTCTCAGCTTGTAGTTCCACACCTGGTTCAACAGACATTTACTTAAAAAAAAACTTGAGACAGCATTACAATCAATCATTATAACTGATATCTAATGCAATAGTCCTAAAGGATGCTATAGTCAGTCTCACCTTTATTTTATAATCGTCTCCTCCAGACACAAAAAGAGGTTGTTGTTTATGGAAATCAATTCCTCTGACCGGACCTGCAGGCAAAACCAGAACGAATGCATTTTTTTTCCGTTTCCATTTGGAAACCCGTACAAAACCTTAAAATATTACACAGGCCACGTCACTCTTACCATCATGCTCATCAAATTTGTCGATCAGTGTACACATCCGATAGTCCCACAGCTGGATTACACCGTTGTGCAAACTTGCAAGAACCCATGGCCTTTTGGGATGGAAACTCAGGCCTGAAATATAACACACATCGGATTAACTATAAGGCACACTTTATTTTGAAAGAGCAACGAATCCTGTAAAATCCAGAAACGAATCATTTAGTTTAAATAACTTTCTAATAGGTAAACATATTTCAACATTATAACGTGTATTTTAAATTATTATAAATAAATGTATTCCAACAACAATTTTTTTTAAATAAATAACCCAAGAGAAGCGCCCGCTAGCTAAAATTAGCTACTGTGCTAGCTGCTACACTCTTACCTTTGACTCGGGCCGACTTCGTTTCAAATTTCGTTAACATCCTCGCTGTTCGACACTTCTGCTCCTACTCTTAAAGTCGTGTTAACAAAAACAATTAAACCTGAACAAACGTAAAACAATACAAATGTTAGAGGCAGGCTGCTTCAACCGGACAGATATCGTTCGCCCATTTAGCTGTTTCGTCTTCTTCCGGACACGTAGTCCGCTTCTGTCTTCCGGTTTTGAACAATAAAGTTTTGAACGTTTGACGCAGAAAGCTCCACGGCAGCGGCGTATAGAAATAGAACACATAGAGCTGCACAGACAAGAGCCAAAAACGCAGTTAGCCACTCTAAATTATAAATGTCTTTACGATGATAGCCTTTTTATTTATTTTTACTTTATTTAAGGGAAGAAAAAAGAACGACAATCTCAAACAAAATTATAAACATGCAAAAAAAAAAAAAAAAAATCGTCTGTCTTTCCTCCTAATTAGGTTAACATTAGCAGAAACAAGTTAACATGTTATTCAGAGCATATTTAAAATTAAGTAACATTATTAAACACAGTAATAAAAAAATGTAATTACTTTCATAGAAAAGGAACCACGTGACACTGACTTTTTTTTTTTATTGTTTACTGCTTTTACTTATCATAAAATAGTACTGTATGACTACAAGTATTTAGCATTAATTTGTACAAGGCCAGAACTTTGTATTTTTCTCAATTTGCAAAAACATTCTTTAAAAATTATCATGTGATCCTAGAAGCCTTAAAGACCCAGTGAAATTAGATGTTAGGTGATTTTAACACAAAAAAGCTGGTGCAATGAATAAATGCACCTTTTGGAGTTTTGTCCTTAAAATAATCTGGAATCATTGAAACTTCTTGAAACGTGACGCATGCATAACACATGAAATATGCTCGTTCTGTTTTTACAGTCATACCCTCTTCAAACATCTTCCTTACTTAATTATTACATATTTGTAAATTATAGTTGAACGATTTGGTTTATGATTATGCAGCATATTTTAGAAGATCTTGATTTTTCATGTGCATCTTAAGCAAACTGACGTCTCTGATTTACATGACCGGTTTCTAACCATAATGTTGGAACAAAAATGACAATCCACCACACAAAAGCAAGTTTCATTATATCAATTATTTATTTGTTATATTTACAAAACAAACTAGTGGTAAATTACAAGTTTTGTTTCTTTTTTCAGGGCGCTGCTTCAAGAGCTGACTGGCCCGAACTCCCACCCTGTGATGAAACCTCTACAGCTGATAAATCTGACATATTCCCAGTGCAGAGCTAAATCCTTTGACAGCGCCCTTTCATTGTGCGATTACCGACGGGCTGATGGTCGTGTCGTTTCTGGACCCCTCTCTATTATTGTCAGTAAACCAACCCTGTGCCCAAAGCCAAAAAGTGCTTGCATTGAACTCTGCTGCTCACTTTTTCTAGAAAGCACACACTGAGCCTCTAATGACATGCCCTCCCATCCTTTCACTCCCGCTCTGGGTGTCCACACCAAAACAACCCATCACTGCACATCACGGACACGGGGAGTCACGCAGGAAACACTTTGCACAGTAGCTCAACACAAAGATCACTGTAACCACAGCAAGGGCATCCAAGGATCGGGTCTATCACTTCAACTCAGGATGCAGGAACAAATATGGGCTGAAAACCTTTTACGACTTCCTCCGTCATCTTTTAGTTATTAAATTAATAGAAACGGTGCGCTTACTCGTTTCCGGTTTCCTTGCAGGTTAATAATTAGCTCTATAATTTAATCTTTCACAGATTTTAGGTTGAATTAAATACAAAAAACTATTATGTTAAAACTATATTCTGGATTGTTTACCTGAACTACCTGATCTTACATTTTTAAGACCTAAAAAATAACTTTGTCTTTATTAAAAGGCACAGTTTAAACCTGCAAGGTGGCCGACAGAATTTGCCATGCGGCTAAACAGGAAGTAAAAACAACAACAATGGCAGCCATCAAGAACTCTGTTAAAAGTAACCGTGAAGGGGCTGCTGGCTATTCATTGCAAAATGATTTTGGATCAAACGAAGTGTTTCCTTTAGGTTTTCGTGGCTCCTCCTGTCGATTCAACACCTTGTCTTCTCAAACAGTCTGGTCACACTCCCGCCTGATGTGTGCTTCACACTCCGTCATCCCTGCCTGCTGCTAAAAGACAGAGTGGCCGTTCGGCTCCTGATCGTCTGATGACCACAGCACCACCTCATCACATGACGGAGCACTGGTCCGCTGGCCCGGCTCCAGACACTCCTGGGAGATTTAGGGACTCCATGTCAAAGTTGAAGCCTGGAGGCTGAGGGGAGAAGAAGAAACAGGAACATTAGAAACCGCAGAGATCAGACACAACCAGGAGCTGTGCTGCAACTTACGGCATCTCCCGCCAACTCCTTAGGTGGTTGACCCAAGTCCTGCAGCTGGAAGGAAAATAAATATGATTAACGGGTTGTTTTATTCTTACTGTTTTTGTTTTTAATCTACAAAGCATTTAGTAAAAACATTATATGAGGATGAATTTTATGTCATGTTCTCACACAGGGACAATCATATCATTGTATTTTTATCAATGGCACTTATCACTAGAAATAAAATAAAAAAAAATCAGTAATCATTAGTGCAAGAGGGAATTATTGTGTAGATTTTATGATAGAAAGACTGTTGTAGATTAATTCAGCTGAGAGTAAAATAAACAGTCAGTGTCATAAAACGGCATCTTCAACCACAACACGGACAACGTGCACGGCCCCACGTTTCACGAAGCCACCGCAGCACTGAACGTCTAAATCCAAAAGATGAAAAAAAAAGAAACTTCTCTTTATGGATCATAAAAAAACTGCATGAGTTTGTTGCATCTGTGCTGTGAAATTCCTCTGGGCTTCTTCCACACCAGTGATTTCAACTACAGCTAGTTTCACTGGCAAATGTCCAGGACCAAAAAAAAAAAAGACAATAAAAACAATAATAACAGTCTAAAAATAAAAAAATAAAAAGTTGCCTCTTTATTTTAAAGGTGTACTCCAGCAGCTGAAATAATAAATGCAACCGTCAAGGTGGATGTGTTGCAGTTAGAGGTAGGCAACAAATAATGTGCGCTGCCTAGAGTACAATTTGCAAGCTGTGATTTGACCAAACATGATTTTATTTTATTTTTAAAGGACATTTAAAATGCAGCCCTGAAGCTCGCGGGTCCCAAACACTAAGAATTCAACAGAAAATCCTCCAGTTTTCTCAAAACTTTGAGCAGCCAGCTAGTCTCCAACAGTTGCAGTCCAGCGAGACCTTTAACCGTTAACCTGAGCAGAACTGTGAGCAGCACTAAAACAAGTATGAGATGATCCAAGTCTCTAATGTAAAGTCAATTGGGACTAACCTGCCACGTGTCGTTCTGAAGTGTAAATCGAGTCCGATTGCTTTCTAAAATATAATGTTCAGCTTTGAATCTGTTTGTGTGATAGGAAAAGAAGTTGCATCACCTTCTGCATCAGATCCATGATGCTCTCGAACGTTCTCTCCTTCTCTTCAGCTCCTTCTTCCTCCTTTTCAAAGAGCCTACAGATCTCTCCCATGACTTTAGCCTGCTGCTCGTAGCGCTGGTGGTCCTGGGCGCTGAGGCTCGGCTTGTTGGCCTCCAGCCACTCTGGGTACTGAGAAGGTGAGCGACAAATGTTAAAAGAAAACACTGAAGACCAACATGCCTGTTGTCTGAACGGACGCGGACCTTGGTGGTAATCTCTTTGAGAGATGGATAAAGCACTTCTTTAGAGAGAAGATTCTGCATGATGGACTGCATGATGGGCAGGATGTTCCCATCTTCTCCTCCTTCACCGCCTTCATCCAGCCCCAGGCCCTCCAGAGCTTTCACCAGGTCGTCTCCAGCTAGCCCTGAGGACTGAAAGAAAACGGCAAACAATGACTGTAAATTACGTCTGATGGTTTCAGATTAACTCTTTCTGTTTGACTTGACACACCTGCAGGTTGTCTGCATTCTTGGCAAGACCTTGGAGAGTTTCTTTAAGGCAGGAGGTGAACTCTTGTTGGGAGGCAGTGTCGGTGCCTGTTGAAAATACACAGAAGGTATCAGAGAAAGAAAGGATGCAGATGTAATAACCAAAGCTGCAAAGAAAAGCCAAGTCTTACCAACTTTGCCTGCCGCCTCCGACAGCTTCTGGAAGTGCTGCAGCAGTTCTGGCTCCTCCTGAGCCAGCTCGGTCATGGCCTTCTCCCACTCATCCTTGGCCTGGGTGGCCATTTCCCCCTCAAAGAGCGTCTCGAAAAGCTTGCAGTCCTCAAGCAGAGGGGGCTACAGGCCGACAGAAAAATGTTATTTAGTGAAGAGCAGCAAAGTGCGTTCTTTATCATAAGAAATGTACATAAAGTGGGAAATTTTTAACCTTTAAACGGTCATTCCAGTTTCTGTTTCAGACTTTAAATATAGGATTTGCTTTCTTAAATGACCTCAAAAGTAATAGTTTTTAAAAGCTTGAGTTTGCAGTGAATTTTTAAAATATATATATCTTTACAGCTCTTGAGAGGTAATCAAGCAAGTGTTACAGTTCATATTACTCATACTGACTCAAATTTACCAATACTAAAATTTTGTTTGAGTTTAAACTCTACAAAAACATATATATATATAATTTATTTATTTTACAGGAAAATCACGTCAGAATCTTCTAAATATTATAATAAATTAACTAAACTCTTGACACTAAATGATTTTTCTACGTAAAAAAAAAAACCTAAGCAATATAAGGAAATAAATGCAGCAGATATACTCAAACATTTAGTCAAAATAATTTCTGAACTTTAACTTTATTGTGGTCAACTTGGATCACATAAAATAAAGATTTAACCAGTATGTTCTCATACTGGAGACTTGAAGCGCACTCGGTTTCAAACTAGTTTTTCTAACGCAAACATTTTATTTTAATTTTTTTTAAATCCACAATAATCCTCTGGCAAAAACTAGTTTATGAAGTTAGCAAATCACTTGATTTTGTGGCAGGACTGTTTTTATTATGCTTTAATAAACATGAGCAGACACAGAAACAGAGAAAAACATATCTATAACAAGGAAAAGTCAGTTCAGTTATTTGATATAATCATTTTACTCTGTCCTTAGTTTACATGTCAAGAAAAGAAACCCTTTAAAATCAGCTGAGATCAGCTGAAACAGACCTTTTCTGCTCCTGAAGGTGAAGCTGCAGCAGGTCCAGGGGCTGGAGGAGCAGGTGCGCGGTCGAAATCATCCAGTGCACCTGAAGTGAAGAGAACCCATCAGAACCGAGCCCGTCACTGCTGCCATGAGGGCAAATCACAACTGTTGGGCCTGCTGCCACAGAAGTTACTAAACTATCAGCTACATCCAAAAACAAGCAAGTGGAAGCAAAACAATACAAACATTTTTTTAAGGCCTACGGGATGACACAGAACCGAACCCCGAGCTTAGCTGGTAACTGATGTCATGCTTTAACAATATATTTGACTAACAGAGAAGTTGTTTGCTTTATTCCCTGCTTTTAAAGCCGCCATGATGAACGGCGCTCCGACTGTTGCCGACTAAACTAGCCATCATCCGCCGGAGACCCCGCAGAGGACACGGTCACTGACAGGAGCGGGTCCCGGCGACGAGTCACATCCGAGTTAAGGTGACAGAAAATGGATAAGTTATTAGTCAACGCTCACTGTCCAATAACTCGTCCAGTTCAGCGTCGTGTCCGCCGGACAACTCTCCTCCAGTTCCCGACGCCATGATCTACCAACTGGAATGACAGCGCGGCCCCGAAATATGACGTTTTACGACAAATATGACGTCACACTGTCGTAAAGTGGAGGAGTCTGGTGCCATCTGGTGGACATTCTTTAGAATTGCACAAAGGTTTTCTTGTTTATTTTCTTGGAAGAAGAAAAAAAAAAGTTGGCTGTTATTGTTTTTTGCTAAAATTGCTCTGAAATCACATAAACTAATGTTAATTTAAAAATGCTGTAATTAAAATAAAATTCGTTTTTCAAAAATACATTTTCAGTCATAAAAAACTTACTTTAAAATGCCAATAATCTAAATCTGGTTGCAGTGTTGTTTCTAAAAATAAATAAACACTTATTTTACTATTCTTCTGCAATTTTTAAAATTTTTAATCATGGGTCTTGAATTCTTTTTAAAATAGTTTAATATGTTGGATAGCTGATACCCATGTGGTTTTTATTTACATTAATTTAGAAACAAAAATGATTGAAGTGGCGATCAAACTCCCAGCATGTTGTTCTCAGACGCCCTGGTTTGAATGTAAGAAACTTGAAAAAGTTAAAATGAGTGTTTATGTGGGGCATACTCCCTCGTCTTTCGGTCAGGAAACATCAGCGTCAAACTTTCAGTAAATAAATCTGGTTGCCGGGGGCTACCCATCTCTTGGTTGCTAAGCAACACAAACAAATAACCTAAAAATGTGATAACTTGGGTGTTGAAGGGAAAAATGTTTGGCTTGTTCAGTTTGAGCAGCAAACAGTGACCTTTTTATTAGAAATTCTTCACCGGGAGTTTCTAAAATGATTTGTTTTTGTGATAACAGGATGGAAATTTATGCATGAACGAGCTTCCCAAAACTAAATAACTTGATGAGTCTGTTTTTGCAAAGATACAGCTTTTATTATCCTTTTAATAAAGTCGCTTGTGCACAAAACAGCCAAGTTATATGCCTCTTTTTTTGTGCCTGCAGCTCGTGAAAAAAGAGGAATTGTACAGGAGTGTGTGGGCAGCAGAGGCCCCGGCTGTAAGCATGGAGGAGGAGCGCTGCAGACAGATGTGAGTAACGGTGCAGACATTCGATGCCTAATTTGGTTTTCTGGGCGGGTAGCTGCTCCTCTGAGCTGGTAGTAAATCCAGACAGGAGGGTAAAAACTTTACAATCTACAGCTCTCAGCCCCTCGGTTGTTGGAGAAAAGAGAACAGCAGCAGCCGAGTGTTGGAAAGGTAAGAAACTCGTGCGTCAAACGGAAGAAATGCTTGAATTTTTGTAGTAAATCAAGGTGAGTTTACCACAGGGAAAGGTTTTTATTCAACTTGTTGCAGCATTTCCATATTCTACCAGAGAAGAATGAAACACGTTAGCTTGTAAACTACATTTATGTATTAAATAAATAAAAATCTAAGGCCTTTTAACAAATTTTTTGTTACTTTCATTTTAACATCAGGTTTGCAACAAGTTTAAATAAAATAAAGAGCACAAAAAAAAGGAAATTAATGGTATTTTGGCAGTAATTTTCATATCTAAGTGTTTGTCTTTTCTTTTAAAGCTTAATTTAAGTGTTTTGTTTAATTTGTCATAACCATTTGTTGTTTGTGTTCATGTTGTGTGGGGTGGGAGCAGGGTGTGGCAGCCTGACAGGCACCGCAGAGATTGATTTTTACTTAAATTATATATAAATAAAATGAAACAAAAGCACGGCTCACAGGCAGCGCCTCACCGCTTTACATTCTGTCAGGTTATGACAAGATAAATAACTCTTTCTCACCGAGTCAAATAAAGCATGAATGAAGGAAGCAACAACTCTTATTTTGATGATTGCATCTTATCCAGATGTACAGAAAAAAAATGTACAAATTGTCACTTCTTTTATATTAGATAAAACACAGCTGCAGAGATTTGCTGTAAGTCATTTTTATTTTCGCTAATGACGAGCGTGCATCACACACCCAGCTGCAAACGTGCTCAAAAAGTTGTTTTTAAGGTATGAATTATGAAACATTTGTTTTTTATGAGTCAATCTGTGTGTTTGTGGGAGTGGGAGCAGGGTGTGGCTGGAGGCACACCCACCTTCAGCGTCAGTAAACGTTTCCAGAAGCCTCAAAAAATGCGATATGAACTCTGCTCACCTGAGAAATGCTCTCGTTTTCCTTTCTGTATGATCCAAAACCACCTCTGAAGGATTCAGGTTCCTGGATAAGATTTACTGATAAAGGTTTAAAACTGAGCTCATTGTTGATAAGGTGTTCTGGGTCAGCCTAACCCAACAAATCAGTTCCTTTTGTTTTGTTTCTAAATCTTGTTTTAGACTGTTTTCTGTAAAAACGATGACGGGGCTTCAACCCTGACATACAAGCTGTGACTCACAGGGCCCGTCTTGTGCTTCGACCCGTGGTCCAGCTGTAACTAGATTGAGGAGAAAATTGACTAACTACTGATGTGCCATGACAACCAAACAAACACATGACCTTTCTGCCTGAGATAAACATTTGTTTCCTGAACAGCTCAGCTTAAAATCAGAGCACAAATGGCCACATCCTGTTTCAACGTGTGCACCTACGGGAGCCCCGTTTGGATCGTGTTTTTCGTGCTGCACAGTGAAATAAAACCACTTTTTCCACACTTCTCTCTCGTGTCATTTTCCTCTTATGGCTACTTCTTTCCTGACATGATGCCATAGGCAGCAGGGCAACGGTTGTGGTATTTTTCCGTCCCTATACGAGCTGAACGGTGGTAGTCCAGCCATAAAGCCGGACGGGGAGCGTTAAGAGAAAAGGAGGGAAGTGGATGGAAAATGGAGGAGCAGCTACAGTAATACAATGGAGAGGGGATAAACACTTGGCAAAACTGACAAAGTCGCCAGTTGTTCAGCAACCGCCACATCTGGAACACATCAGGAGCTGGAAAATCTTACAAGGAATCAGGGAGGAGGTGAGGAGAGAAAGGAAGAGTGGTGAAAGAGAAGAGGCCGGTGCTGACTCACTCCACTGCTATTCCACTCCATCGCTGTTTGCGTCCTGAGGCCGAGGCGAAGGGCTTCCCCCGTGTCCCCCCACCTCCCACCACACCATTCCCCACCTCCTCAGACGCCCTGCTGAGGGTTTGAGCGGCCTTTAGCCCTCTTTTAGCTCAGCTTTCCGCCCCTGCAGCCTCAAAGTCTTCCACTGGTGTTGAAGAGGGCTAATATAAACAAGTCTTTTCTGTTTATATCCGTCTCTCTGTGTAAACCAGGAACTGGGAATGCAGAACTTGTGGGGCCAACTGGACGAGAGGTGTCTGTGGGGGATGGGACAGCCAGCTTGCTTTCTAACTCTTTCAGTAGCTTCAAATCTCACAGAACAGTTGGATACTTTAGAGAACATTAGTGAAGAAAAGACGACGGACGCTTTTTAGTTCAACCAACTTTTAACACAAATCCTTCTTGGACACTAAAAGGCTTAACGATCTTTGAAGGAATGCATGTCGCCCGCTGCCTTCCCAGTTAGTTTTAAACTAAGACCATCTAAAGTTGTGATGGTAGAGTCAAATAAAGTTAGATGGCTGTGGCAGCTTTCTGCTGAAAACACAAATTAAAGAAGGCCAAAATGACAACGCAAACACCTTCTAAGGCCGTTGCCCTTTTCATTAATTTATGAGTATTTGTACCTTTTACCAATTATGTATCAATTCAATTTGCTTTAAACCGTCGAATCATCTCCAGATCGCTGTACCCCACAGGCATTCATTTTGGGTATAAAACACCGAAAAGCTATTTATTACTCACCACACGAGCGGAGTGATGTTTTTGTTTGTATCTAGTTGTATTTGTTTGTTTGTATCGTTAGCAAAATATCTCATTAATCACAGCAAACCCATGTTAGCAAACAGTTTTACAGATGTTGCGTTAAAACTTGGTGTGGTAGTAGCTGGGCATCGCCCCAAACTCAAATGTTTAGCACAACACATTGCGCATTAACTGTCGGAATCAATCCTGTCTGTCTGTTAGCAAAATATCTAATAAATAACTAGACAAATTTCAACAAAACTTTTAGAAAGTACCGGTAATCACCGGCTGCACTGATTACATGGTTGCCACAGCTAATAGAGCTTAGCTTACACATAATGGCTGCACTGCAGTTAGTTTTAGATACTGAGATAAAGTTTGTGCTAACACAAAATATCACATTTCAAGAGATTACCCTCAGCGCTATTTTTTAAGGTTTCGTTAAGATGACTTAATCTAAAACAATGTCATGAAAGCAGCAGATGATACGTGTTCCATAATTTTATCTCTTCTGGAGCTCAGACTTGCTCTTCCACTCGTGGAAGCTCTCAGCTCCAGATTTTCAGAACCTCTCTGCACACTTCAGAGCTCCCTGGGAGTGGGAGTGGAACAAATGATGAGGGTCATGTTTAGAACACGTTGACAGATACAACGAGGGGTCGCAGGGCGCTGCGGCGCCGCTCCCATTCCCGAACATGGGGCGGAGGAGGGCCTCATCGTGGAGGAATGTCAGTGAAACACTTGGCCCGGGAATACCCTTCAGTTTGCAGATCCTTAACCTCCGTGTCAGAAAAACTGAGTGCGTGTTCTCCAGCTGACTGGACCAGACGTGAATCTGCTGTGACCGCTGTGACCACAGTGCAGCCATTATGAATTGTGTTCTCATGCGCCGAGTTGTTGTGTCTACTGTTCAGGGAATACAAAGAAACATTGTGCTCATGAGAAAGAAGGCGGATGGAGTTCAGAGCTGCAAGCTGTTGGCCTCACATTATTTGCTTCATCTCAAAGCATTTTAAAAACTTGATTTTGTTTTTTTCTTCTCTCCACACAGTTCGCTCTGCTCGAGAGGCTGATGCTAAAAGGCTGAGGAAAGAAACTCGTCATTTGTAACAAATCTCATCATGGCTATCGTCCTGAAGTCCAGCCCTCTGCTATGGACACGGCTAGCTGCTCTGGCCTGTTCCTGTGTGGCCTTCTCGGTGGCCGTGCACGGCGCCAGACTCTACCACGGCACCGGGGACTTTTGCATCTTCTGCTGGGCCTTCAGCTTCGCCGGCACGCTTCTCGTCCTCCTGGTGGAGCTTTTCGGCCTGCAGACCAAAGCCCCCGTTTCCTGGAAGAACTTCCCCATCACCTTCGCCTGCTATGCCGCCCTCCTCTGCTTGTCAGCCTCCATCATCTTCCCGCTCTACTACCTCAAAGGTTCGGGAGGCCAAAGTGAGGTCCGTGATTTCCGCATCGTGTGCACTGTTTTCTCCTGCCTGGCCACTATTGCCTACATGAGTGAGGTGAGCATCACTAAGGCTCGTCCGGGTGAGGTCGCCGGCTACATGGCCACGGCTCCCGGGCTGCTGAAGGTCTTTGAGACCTTCCTGGCCTGTATCATCTTCGTCTTCATCAGCGACCCCGTGCTGTATGACCGCCACGATGCGCTCAAGTACTGCATGTCCGTGTACTGCATCTGCTTCATCCTGTCGGCAATCATCATCCTGCTCTGCATCGGCGAGTGCACCGGCTGCCTCCCCTTCCCGTTTGCCCGCTTCCTGTCAGCCTACGCCTTGCTGGCCGTCGTCCTCTACCTGTCGGCCACCATCATCTGGCCAATCTTCAACTTTGACCCCAAGCACGGCGGCTCCAAAACCAGGCCGTCCAACTGCAGCTCGGCGATGGGATTGTGCGTGTGGGACAAGAACATGGCGGTGGCCGTGCTCACCGCCGTCAACTTCATCCTCTACCTGGCCGACCTCATCTACTCCACCCGCCTGGTGTTCGTCAGCGCCTGAGGATGAGGGGGTGGGGGTGGGCGAGCAGTGTGCTCCAAAGGAAATTGAATTTGGCTACATCGTTCAAAGCTGTTAAACTGCTGTCAGACATACTGCTGCAAACGCTAGTCTCTTCACTAACCAAGTTTGTTGCTGAACAAAACGAGACAACACACAGTAGGCCTTCAACGGTCGACAGCAAATGTATCGAGGTTGTTTTAGTGCCAGTGAAAGATGCTTTTCAAAATAAGAAACAGATGCAATCATCTGGTAAAAATCCTAATCTTGGGCTCAGATTAATTTATTGCATCTACAGATGAGCTAAGTTTTATTTTGTTGAAGGATACTGCACGGCTGAGGATCTTAGAGTGAAATGAAGAAGATCAAAGTGAGGCTGAAGTTACGTTTTATGTACAAACATATTTCCCAGAAAGCTTTCCGTTTATGTTTTATCTTTTTTTTAATGACCTGAACAAGCAGTTATCTTGATTGTAGGAGAAAACAGTGAGATTGAAGGAACGTGTTGACAAATGATCGCAGCAGATATATACTTTTTGGTGTTTGACTTCTGGACTGTGGTTCTGTGGAAAAGTGTGAACAATTAATATCTTACCTGTTGCCGATAACTTTGAACGACGTCACTCTTGGGGAAACAGTTTAATTTTTAACAAAAGTAAAATGCTGTCGTCTTAAATCAACTCCGATGTCAGAAGTTTCACACCAGTTTATGAGAAAGTTTTTATACAACTTCGTGTTCAAAAGCTCTTTTGACGATCAGTGGTTTTAAAATTAATCTGCAACCGTTTTTGTTTTTTCAAGCTTGTAGTTACAGTTGAGCAGGTCATTCAGAATGTTTTATTGGGTTCCATTAACTTCATCTTTTATTATTACTTTTGTTTTACAGTAGTCCCTCGCCACTGTGCGGTTCGTTTATCGCGGACTCGCTCTATCGCGGTTTTTCAAAATAAGATTGGACATGACACACGACTGGCTGATTGATGGATGAGCCGCACGATCGGCAGGAATTTTTATCTAAAATAAGTTATTTAAAATTATTTAGCATGTGCTGCACCTTTGTGCAGCCCACACTGTAGGATAAACTTCCTGCTGCAGCTGATCAGCTGTTCTCCGTGCAGAGCTGAGAAGTGGGCGTGGCCAAGAACGCTTGCAGGTGGGAACGAGCAGAGGAGGCGGGGAGCTAAGTTCATGACATTCTGTCTTCTTTTTGAGCGTTTAGAAACATTGTTTAGAATATTGCAAGAGTTTGGGAAGGATTTAAAACACCTTTACTACTTGTACTACTATCCCTACTTCACGGTTTTTCACTTATCGCGGGTCTTCAGGGTACGGATCCCCCGTGATAAACGAGGGACTACTGTATGCTGGTTTTATTGAATTGTAGTTCATCTGTGGTGCTTTCAAGTTTAACTTTTCACCAGAACTTTGGTCAGTGAGGGTAATTTTTAAATGTCTTCTAGAAATAAACTTTAATTGATGATTATAAATTCTAGTTTAAATTGATCAACTTATACTTGGGTTTTGTATTACGTGGTTATTTACCAACAGTTTTATTGGTATGCACAAGCGAAAGCACAGCAGCAGCCATCTGTAGCACTTCCAGTGCAGCACATCCATCAGGAATCAAACTATTTCTGCCCAAACAACCTGCTGAGATTGATGACGATGTAAAGGTTTTTAAATGTTCTCATGAAATGCAATTTATGGGATTGGACGTATTTAGACACAGCGGCAGTCCAATCTAAGCCATGTTAAACTTTATTTTTCTAAGCTCAAGTCGTTCAAAGAGCTATCTGCGACAGGTAAGATATTAACTGTTCATAACCTTTCCACAGAACCCCACTTTCAGAAAAAAAAAAGTTTTTCTTACAGGAATAAGGTTGGTGGATTCTTCTAAAGTAAATCTGAGGCAAAAAAAAGCCGTAAAACACCAAAACGTAGAATAAAATTTGAATAAATTACAAGATTTAATCCAAGCAATGTATCTAAACATATAAAAATAATTTAAATACAATTAAAAAAATACATTTTTATCCATGACCAAAAATAAGTACACAGTATTTAAAATAGTATTTGGAGAACAAATACAACAAAATAAACTTAACAAACAATAATGACTTGAAAATATAACAAAACTAATTTAAAAATCAGAAAATTGTAAAGTTCAGTTGATACAACATAAGAACGAACAAATATAAATAAAAATGCTTAAGAAAAACTGATTTTACAAATATGAAACTGTTACGTTATTCTGAAACATCCCCTTGTTTTAAGTATTTTCAAAGATATTGTGCAGCTTGTATTTTGAGTTTTTTTGTTTTTCTTGTTTTTATGAAAAATACTGTGTTTTACTCCTCAAGACTCCTGCTTTACCTAAATTTCTGGTTTCTACAGGGGAATTACCCACAACGCCCAAACGTGTGCATGTGTGTGCATGCGCGTGTGTGAGACAAATGAAGGCAAACCGAAGCAGCTGAAGGATTATTGATTTGTTAGATATTTGTTTAATGCATGCCAGTACGTCAGCCAGATGTGAAATATTTCATCATGTCAATCAAAGAAAAGAACAAACGTCAGATGGATGAAGTCAAAATTAAATAGTTAAGACTTCAGGATTTACATTTTTAATGATCTTTAAATCAGTCTCAGAGTCCAACAATAAAGCTGGTTGGGTTCTTTGTTTCTTTCTCTTCAACTTTGGATCCATTTGATGATTTAAAACTCAAATCCAGGCTAAATTAATTAACGTGGTGTAAATATGAATGTTAGGCTGGCTTTTGCTACTGTTATAGTTGCAATGCAAGCTTCAGTCAATGAAAACATACATACATGTAGTAAAACAATGTGTATTTTCTTAAAACATGAGTATAGTTCAAATACTTTTATGTGCATTTTCTGTTTAGTTTTAGATTTGTTTTTGTTTTTGTCTCTAAAGCATGTACTAAGAGTAAAAAAATGGTCAATTAGTTAATTTTTTTAATTGGATCGATTGGTTATGTACGGCTGAGGAAACACTCAATGTGCTTTGAAAATGTATTTTTTTATGTTCTTAGGGTTTTAGTTTTTACTTTTTTATTTTACACTTTTTTAAATGTGCAAACCACAACAGTGTTGTAAGAAAATGTAATCCTGTGTTTTAATAAAATCACATTTAAAATGAACAAATGTGGGGGTTATTATTTATTACAGGACATTTAATGGTCCAACATGTCGCTCCTTTAGGGGTTTTATATTCATCCATTCATCCATCCAACCATCCATCCATCCATCCATCCAACCATCCATCCATGCAGCCACCCATCCTTCCATCCATCCATGCATGCATCCATCCATCCCATCATCCATGCATCC
>NC_056506.1:44555874-44559001 GCF_014905685.2 Nematolebias whitei | reverse complement strand
GCATGCATCCATCCATCCCATCATCCATGCATCCATCCATGCATGCACCCATCCATCCATCCATCCATGCAAGCATCCATCCATCCGTCCATCCATGCATGCATCCATCCATCCATGCATGCACCCATCCAACCCATCATCCATGCATGCAGGCATCCATCATTCATCCATCCATCCAACCATCCATCCATGCATCCATCCACCCATCCAAACCAACCTAACATGTAACAGTTTCAGTTTGGTAATCTCTTAGTCCAGACTAAAAATAGGTTAACATGTAATTAAAGCAATAAACTGTTTAAGAATAAATCTTGTTGATTTTGAGCTAAATGTTTACATGCCAGTGTCATACAGTGAGTAAATATTCAATGAATATGCTAAACAGTTTGACAAAAAAATAATCTTGATTAAATTTATAATAATTTTTCATTTAGTGCTATCACCAGTGATTAAACACGTTTAAAATTATATAAAATTGTCATTAAAAAGCAAGAATACACCGTAGAAA
Source organism: Nematolebias whitei (assembly GCF_014905685.2). Classification (NCBI taxonomy): domain Eukaryota; kingdom Metazoa; phylum Chordata; class Actinopteri; order Cyprinodontiformes; family Rivulidae; genus Nematolebias; species Nematolebias whitei. The sequence goes on along the minus strand of NC_056506.1, from coordinate 44,558,493 downwards.
CACATGCTTTGTACAAACATAATATTGTATTGTTCATGGAGCAAATCTTAAAAATATATATATATAAAAACAAACAAAGTTATTGTCTAACCAGAGTACTGTGAACCTTAATTTAATCAAATTGTTTACTTTCTTCCTCACAAACATCTGTTTCCTCCTCCTTTTATTTTCCTGGAAACCAAACTCATAAAATTAGATCAAATTAATTAAAAATTAAATTAGACAAATCCTTTTATAAACATGGCCTGGGGACGACTGGCTTACGTCAGCTTTAAATTAGTGCTGATTCTCTGTCATCCTATCCTAAATGGTTCTTTAAAAAGCGTGTAGAGTTCTTTTACAGGGCAGCACAATGGCAGTGGTTAGCAGCAGGAGGATCCTGGGTTCAGTCCCCTGTCTGGACCTGGTGGAGTGTGCGTGGGTTTTCTCTGGGCTCTTCCTCCTTCAGTACAAAAACGTGCATGTTAGGCTGCCTGCAGGCCCAGGCCTCCTTTACAAACAAGATCTGTGAGTGAGATTAGCCTGGTTGAATAAAGGCTGATACATTTTATGATGATTGTTGTTCAACGGTCATAATAATATGGCCATTAGGGCCACATGGGTCACTGACCCACCCCTCCATCCTGTGAGTTGTTTGGGTCACGGTTCCTAACAGGTAAAATCCTTACAAAACTAACTTCAGCGCTAATTGAGGATAAAAACAAAAAGCTTGGAAATTAAACCAGAATGCGCTGAATTTATTGATATTGGAACAAAATAAACATTAAATGTTGAAGCTTCTTCCTTGTACTTGTACCAACACTGGGAGAAAATGCATTTTTCTGACAAGTTTGTTAGTGTTGGTCATTTGGTGGAAAATAAATGCTGGAGTTTATCTCAAGCCAGTCAAATTGAACATTCAGAGCTTAGACTCAGTTTTGCTCGTTTGGTGGGTGTACAGACAGCTCTGCTCTTTTCCATCCCCCATGTTAGAGTTAATGTTAAACGAGCAGGCCCAGGCTATAAAAACGCCATTTTAACCATTCGTGTCTCACCCAGGGACACCCTGACAGGAAGCTGGTGGGTGTGAAGCGTTGGAGGACGACCGCTCTGACCTCTGAGCCCCCGACGCTCCAGCTTGTCACAACTTGGGTGATTTATTTTGCGCTGCTCCTCGGTGTGCCCTCTAAATGTCAAATGACCTTCTGACCTTGCTGGACTTTGCTGCTTCCAGAGAAATTTCAAACATTTATCCAGCAGTGCTCCACCTGTGGAGCGGCGTTTTATATTTAAGGGTCTGGCGTTCCTTGAAGGAATGCATGTCGCCCTCCACGCCAGAGATTTACAATAAATTCATCTTATAGTTATTTTTGTCCAACATTGTAAACTGTGTTTAAGTGCAATCTCAGCACTCAGAGATTGTGTTGAGCATCAGCCTCAGCTACTACCACACCATAATTGCTCTAATGGACAATGACTGAATTAAAGCTATTTTTGTGTTGGATAAGTTCAATCCACTGTGGCAGCCATCTTGAACTGTCTTGACCCCAAATGCAAAAGAGTAATAAAAGTACAAGCAATAATTACATTCGGAGAGTTTCATTAAATTCTGCCCAGTAGCTCATGAGATATTTTGCTAACAGAGGGTTAATGCCAAAGTTTCAAGCAAAGAAGTTGCTTAATTGATAGGGCTGAAAGAATGTGCTTGGGATGATGCTCAGCTACTACCACACCAATATGTATCTCCAAATCTGTAAAAAATTGTTGAGCGTTGTGTTTTCTAAGGTTAGTCCGCTGTGGCGGCCATCTTGAATTGGGTTAATCCCAAAAGTAAACCAGTAAACGTGAATTCAGAAAGTACTTCAGGTGGTTTGACACAGTTTGTCCCTTCGTGTCTGACGAACCAGGAGCCTCATCCATCCAGAGCAGACATTTTCTCTTTTACACAAAATGATGGAACACCGAGTTAAAATCTTGGTACGCTTTAGCACCGTTCTGTGCATTACAGGAGCCACTGGTGTGAAAGACTGGTTTCAACATACCAACTTTTAAAAAAGGCACCAGAAGGTGTTAACAAATGAAGCTCTTCTACAAACTGGTTGTTCCTTTCTGAGGTTTGAGGCTCCCCCTGCTGCCTCTTTGAAGGAACTCAACATAAATGTTTCAAAAAAACGAAAACATTATATTTTGCCTGTTTTAACTTAAGTTTTAGCTTTTAGCTATCCTTTTGCCAGTTTTAGCTTTTTGTCTTGACTCTTAGCTTTTTTAATGTCCTAGCTTTAAGCTACCGTTTTAAGTAGCTTAAAGTAGTAAGGGGGCCGAGATAGGGCAGAGACAGAGCAGCTGACCTGGGACCCGAAAGTGGCAGGCCCGATCCCCAGCCACCCCCACACACCGCAGTGCCCCCGAGCAAGACACCCAATCCCCAACCGCCCCCCGGGCGCCCACACAGCCAACCACCGCTCCATCCGAGAGCATCCCAGGCTTTAAAGATCTTTCATTTTAGCTACTGTTTGGAAGGATTTAGTTTTAGCTATTTATTTTAAGGTTGTAGCTTTTAGCTACTAATTTAACCTCCTAGGACCTGGCACCCACATATGTGGACAACCTGGCACCTACATATGTGGACAACCTGGCACC
>NC_056506.1:44549096-44555864 GCF_014905685.2 Nematolebias whitei | reverse complement strand
CCTGGCACCTACATATGTGGACAACCTGGCACCTACATATGTGGACATCCTGGCATCTACATATGTGGACAACCTGGCACCCACATATGTGGACAAACTGGCATCTACATATGTGGACAACCTGGCACCTACATATGTGGACATCCTGGCATCCACATATGTGGACAAACTGGCACCTACATATGTGGACAACCTGGCATCCACATATGTGGACAACCTGGCATCTACATATGTGGACAACCTGGCACCTACATATGTGGACAACCTGGCACCCACATATGTGGACAACCTGGCATCTACATATGTGGACATCCTGGCACCCACATATGTGGACAACCTGGCACCTACATATGTGGACAACCTGGCATCCACATATGTGGACAACCTGGCATCTACATATGTGGACAACCTGGCACCCACATATGTGGACAACCTGGCATCCACATATGTGGACAAACTGGCATCTACATATGTGGACAACCTGGCACCCACATATGTGGACAACCTGGCATCCACAAATGTGGACAATCTGGCATCTACATACTGTATGTGGACATCCTGGCATCTACATATGTGGACAACCTGGCATCCACATATGTTTTGGAGATTTTCGCCCTTAGCTACAAAATACCTTAAATTTTAGATATTGTTTTGAAGGTCTTCACTTTTGTTTTTTCTTTAAAGGTCTTAGCTTTTAGCTACTAATTTGAAGATGTTAACTTTGAGCTACAATCATAAAGATCATAACTACTTTTTGAAGGTTTTTAACTTTCAGCTACTATATTGAAGGTCTTGTTTTTCAGCTGCTGTTATATCAGTTTCACTGTTTTGCTAATTTAGCTTAAGTTTGGCAAGTTTTTGTTCTGATTATTAACACCTTTAGCTTTTTCAACAAATTTAGCCATTAATAAAAAGGTTTCTAGTGATTAATCTTAATAATTTTTCTATAATAGAAGAAAACAAAAAAAAAAAAAGAGCTTTATGGGGCGCCTATATTGTGCAGAGAAGAATAGCCAGGTTTCGACTTGAGAGAATATTTGGTTAAATTTAAACAATAATAGCTTTTTAAATACTTCTCCTGAGTCTTAAAAAATGAGAACAGACATTTATATGTTCTTTAGCTTCGTAAAGTCAGACTGACCTCACTTCTCAGATTGTAGGCTGGGAAACTTTGCTAAAATTGACAAATAAAGTTTAAAGTGATGCAGCCATATAATGTAGGGGTAAAAATATAAGCTGGAATTATAAATGGCATCATAATTTATGCAGTTTCTACCTAAAACAAACAAATAAATGACAGAAGACTATCTGATGTATTTTCTCTCCTCTTCTGGTGCAATAACTGAGTTTGCTCGCCAGGTCAGTTAATTCCTGAGCATCTGGTGAAAAATAAACATCATGGAGAAAGTTTTAAACACCAGGAGCTTTCACTCAGTTATTTACAGCTTCTAAAAAGTTTCCAGAACTTTCTTGAGCAGCATCCAGATATTAAAACATGAGCCGAAGCTGGAAAAGTGTGTGAGGAAGCAGTTAGTACTTCAGCTGATTTACAGAGGAAGCAAACCTTCTAAAAGTTTTTTTTTTTTCATTACATTATCATGTGAGCTTATTTTTAGCTGTTTAAATGATTATCAAAACCTTCGGCTCATTTAGGAGATGGGTGCTTTTTTGTAACTTTTATTGTATAAAAATATTGATACTATTTTATAAATATTTCCCTATAGAAATACACAGAGCTGTATTAAAGTACTTTGAAAACATTGATCTCTTTGAAATCTGCTTCAGCTACTTGTTCTTTTTTATCTTCTTATGCTACTTTTAGTTACTGTGTTTTTTAAATTTTAGCTTGCCTTTCTTACATTTAGCTTTTAGCATCTAGCATTTGTTACTTTTAGCAAGCCTTTTGGTACTTTTATCTTTGAACTACCCTTTAGCTAGCAATGGCCACTTTTAACCTGTGGCTGCTTTTCACTCGTATTTAGCTCATTTTTGCCTTAAATTTTTAGCTAGTGCTCTGCTTCTTTTAGCTTATATCGTTAGCGACACATTCTAGCATAAAATGAAATATTTCTCGTTCCAGTTGCTGCAGGTTAGAAAACAAACGTCAACAAGGAAGCGGCTTTAATATAATTTATAGAAGACCTTTCAGACATTAGTTTCTTTTTATAAAACAGCTGGTTGTGATAAAAACTTGAATTACAAAAGTGTTTTGGTAACCGGAGTCCTCTGCTACAGGCTGCTGCACAAACACATTTTTATATCAGGTGCAGAAACTTTAACACGATGCTGAACGTCAAACGGGCGTCGAGCTGATCTGAGATCAGTTCAGTTGGTTGTTCAGGTGCGAACTCGAATGAAAAGCCTGGATGTCCTCCCCGATGAACTCCGACACTGAAAAAAGGAAAATAAATCATTTTAATCCTTTATTTTAATTAGTCACACAGTTACACAAACGTATAATAAACCGATCTCACCTTCTTCAAAGGTGATGTGGTGAATCGAGGCAGAGGTGGTGAACTCCAGAGGGCACTCCTGGATCTTTGCATCCCCCTCCCCCGCTTGACGGGTGCCCAACACCGCCCCATGAGGGTCCCAGCCCTCGTAGTGGGTGTAAGGTGCTGGGCAGGTGTCCTGATAGGGATTGGAGGGAGGGGAGGGACACACCTCCGGGGGATAAGTGGAGCACTGTGGAAAGGGTGAGGTGGGAACAGGAGGCAGGGGGGAGTTTGAGATTGGACTTTCTGTAGGAAACGGACTGAGAGAGGAGGAGTGGGACGGGGAGGGGGAGGAGGACAGATAGGGGGAGTCCAGCCATGGGGACGGAGATGGGGAGGAAGGCTGTGGGATACGGGGGTACAGAGGGGGGAGGAGCTCAGTGAAACCCAGCTCCAGGTTCTCAAAGCTGGGGTGACGCTCAGACAGGGCCGCCCTGGACCCACCGGGCTCCTCCACCGGGGCGTCCGGTTTGGAGCACAACTCCTCGTGGTAGCTGATGGCCGGGCAGGGAGGGGAGTAGGCAGAGGGGTAGGGGGGCAAATGGAAACCAAGGCCTGGATCGTCTGACACGTGGAAACCTCTGTCCATCCCGGGTGGAGCCCCCACCGGATACACAGAACCCCCGTCCAGAGGTGGCGCCGAGGGCCGGGACAACAACGGATCCTCCTCTTTAAACATAACTGGGAAGAAAATAAATAAATATTAATTTATGACTATAAAAATACAATTCCTATTGTTTGTCCTGTCAAAAGAGCGGCTACGACTGACTGAGTAAATATAATAAAACACCTCATAGATTAAAAAGCTAACAACATTTTAACACAATTATTGCATCATAACCTGGAAATGGTTTATACCCATAACTTTCAATCGGTCAAAGCTAGACTTTAAAAACGGCAACTTTCCAAACCCAGAATCACCTTATTTAACCTCGTTGCCACCGCTCCCCCCAGCAAAACACTAATTACTAAACTGAGGAAAAACAGTAGCTAAAAACAAAGATTAGCACAACATTGACTCAAAGCAAAGAGTAGCTAAGCATCAGTGAAAAGCAAAATTACCTTAACAGTAGCTATAATCAAAAACAGGCAAAACAGTTGCTAAAAGCTATAATAAGCAAAACAGCAACAACATTAGGATCAGCAAAGCAGCAGCTAAAAGCAGCTGTTAAATTAATGCTAAAATTTAAAATCCCCCATTCATACAAAACATAGAAATAACAGTTAAAAAAAAAGTTACAAATACCAAAAATCACAGCTCCTATCTTCTGAATAAATTGATCTTTGTGACATCTTAGTCACTTAAATTGCTTCAAGTATGCCGAAATAATCAGATGCAGAAAAAGGCACCAAAAAAAATTAAGGAAAACAATAAAAGGCAGGATTATTGTTGCAGGATTATTAATCCTGCAGAGTGTCTGTGATTTTCATGTCATTATAAATAAAATTGATGGCTGCAACAATGAAAAGCTGAAATATAACATGCAGACTAAATAAAATAGAGATCAACAAGCCGTGTCCTGACTCTCACCAGGTAGATACTTGAAGCATTGAGTGCTGCTCCTTTTTCTCTTCCCGTTAGAGACGTATAGACTGATGGACACGGGCCGACTGATGGAGAGATCGCTGTAGGCTGGAACCCTCACACGCAGCAAGCACTGTACGGGATAACAGTTACACGTAAACTAATAAATAAAGACGAGGAATCGGAGTGGTGTGACAATTATCGCATCATTCTGCATGTGACGGTCATGAAATTACCTCGTTGCTGTTGCCACGGTCAATCTGTGCCTCTTCCTCCCACTGTAATTTACCATCTGATATATGAGAGCAGACAAAAACAAACAGGCGTAACACAGTCAAGTTGATGAATAAACACTTTGTCTCAAACAGGCATCTGGCTTCCTACAACTTTAAATAACTGATAGCTAGAAATTATAACTTACAGTGAGAATACGAAGACTTGGAATTATGCAAAAAAAAAAAAAGTGCAATACAATACGATATGTTGCGATACAGAAGAATAGGGATATGATTCGATATATTACTATATGTTACTATCTAGTTGAGTCAGGTTCTCTGGACGGGTTCTTCTTTGCAGTAACATTTCATTTTTTTTATCCAAAAGACTTCTCCAGTCTGAGGAGCTGCGAGCAAACTTCGCTCCAATACAACAATACAATTTGTAACAATATGATACATTGCAATATGTGGTGATAGAAGATGGTACTACATACTATTGCAATATGTTACAATACAAAAGCACCCTATGATATGATATAATACGTTAAAATGCATTACAATACAATGTTCAATACAATTCAATACATAATATGTAACAATATGATACAATGAAATATGTGGCAATAGAAGATACTACTATACACTATTGTCAGAAAATTTTTAGTCAAATGTTTTGGATGTTTGTAACATGATGGTTGAGAACAGGAAGCCCAAGACACTATCTTATCTCTGCCCATGAACCATATTAATGAATTAATGGAGAGTGCTGGGTGAGAAGGCTGCAGCTGTCTCCAAGGATGCCTCCTGAGCACTGTGAACTGGGCTGAACTGATAAGGCTGATAAGGGTATAAAAGCGAGCGGAGAACGCAGCTTGAGGCAGAATCGTGTGACAGGTCTTCATGTGTGTACATTTTATGTACATTTATGTAACCTGTCCTGAAAATCTGGCCTTGCAAGTAAAATGCCAGTTAAAAATCTTCTTCTGCCGTCAAGTGTGGTTCTTTTTGAATAAACAACGTAAGCGAGAGTATTTTTCTCTGGCAATTTTTTTTTTCATTCAACCTTTATTTATACAGGTTAATCCCACTGAGCCACGGGGACTCGTTTACAAGAGAAACCTGATTTTAACAAAGAGTAGACAACAAAGACAACAGTAGACAATCATAAAAATCATGCACAGTGAGAAGAACAAATAAAAGAAAATGGTATTAAAAAAAGGAAACAAAAAGAGCTAGATTATAAGGCGGTGTAGAAAACTAAAAACAGGAACATGTCTGTTGGTTTTTGCCAGGAACTTAGCAGATGTTTGAAGCCACTTGGTCTTTTTGCAAGATATTCCAGGAAACAGGAGCGGAGTAGGAGAAGCTATACTGCAATATGCTAAGTTGCAATACAATACATTACCCTACGATACGATATAATATGTTACAATTCATCATGACTCAATACAATACTTTTTAATAAGATATCAAACACAATACATCAATTTTTACTCTCACAATCAGCTCTAATAAAAACTATTAACTGCATTTTTATACAAATCTAGACCAAAAATTAGACAAGCATTTAACTTGTAAATATGAAAAAATAAAGACCAAGATGTCTATTTCTTTATTTTTAATCTATTTATTATGACTGGTGCAGAAAACATTAAACAAATCAGGCAAAAACCCAACAAAATTATTTTTGTTTCTGCAGGTAAAAAATACATATTGTCGAAATATTTTACTGGTTGCAATGTCAAATCGTCAACGAAAAAGTAAATAAGATGAGTCGTTCAAAATGCCTAGATCAAGATGTTCGGCTGTGAACTCTTTTCACTGTAATAAAAAAACCTTTGCGTTTGTGAAGCTATCTACCAAAAGACAAGCAGAATATAAACGCAAAGCAACCATTGTGACTAAACTTTTAAACCTGTATTGAAGGTTTCTATAAAACCAGCTGGCTGTAAAGCAGCGACTGTGAAAAACTCAAACAGCATTGGCAAGCTGTTTTATTACAGAAAAAGAACAAATGGATCAGCACAACAAAAAGGTTCTTGTCTAAAGTTTTATTTTCTTACTCCTTGGACCCTCTGGCATTCTCCATTTTTAAATACCCACAGTTAATCAAGCTGATAGATCAGCTTTTCTGGTTTGCAGATCTATTTATTTGTCCTTTTTCCTTGATTATTTTTAATATAATCCCATCCAAAATGAGTTTTTATTACACTGCAAAAGGTTTGACTTTGTCCGTACAACTGTTTTGCGGCTCAGTGATTGTGTTGGAGGGGTTGGTGTAAAGGTTGGACTCGTACCTGTGCCTCTCTCCATGAAAAGGACTCTGGACATCGGCAGGAAGTTGGTCCCACTCAGCAGCAACTCCTCTCCTCCTTCCACTGAGCAGGAGGTGAGACTGACGGACTCGATGACGGGCAGCTCCTGGGCTGAGCGCTGAGCTGAGGCACAGAGGGAAAAAACACACACATTATGAGCTCTATGGTCTGTTACAATAACACTCAGTATCATCACACACTGAGCTCTACAGACT
>NC_056506.1:44508349-44549086 GCF_014905685.2 Nematolebias whitei | reverse complement strand
CACTGAGCTCTACAGACTGTTACAATAACACTCAGTATCATCACACAATGAGCTCTACAGTCTGTTACAATAACACTCAGTATCATCACACACTGAGCTCTACAGACTGTTACAATAACACTCAGTATCATCACACACTGAGCTCTATGGTCTGTTACAATAACGCTCGATATTGTTTCAGTCTGCATGTTAGCAAAACATCTCATTAACCACTGAAGGTATTTCTGTTAAGCTCTTGAAGTGTAATTGCTCCATGTGCATCTACAACTGATTCAGTTTGGAGTCAACACCATTCAAGACGGCCGCCACAGCTAAGCGACTTTAGCAAACACAAAAATGTTTTTAACAAAGCCAGTGTTAAAGATAAACTAAAATTTGTTGTGGAAGTGGGTGAGAGTCACTCATAAGACAAACTCCAAGCACTAATCATCAGATTTGTTTTTAAACCCTCACCATTAACTATTGGAGTGAATAGTGTCTGTCTGTTAGCAAAACAGCTCATTAAACACAGGGCAGATTTAAATGAAGATCTCAGAGCGTAATCATTTTACAATCGATTAACTTTTAGAGTTGATCAAATTCAAGATGGCTGCCACAGACAACTGACCTTCGGAAACATAAAAATGGCTACAACTCAGCCAGTTTTTCAACCAAAACTGCTACAACTCTGTCATTTCTCAACAGAAGATCATTCCAACCTAAAACTCTGGCAAGAAGACTGCGGGCGACGTGCGTTAAAGAAACTAAGAAATACTTGGACTTCAATCTCAAACCAGAGTTTCTAAAATGAAAGTTTTTCAGGCAACTGTTTTATCAAAGTGCGACTCAAACAACCCCTTACAGCATTCGATGGGCAGTGAGGCCACCTGCAGGGCCAAGACCCGTCCAGGGGCCGCCATGGGGGGCGCCAGAGGGAGGTGAGTACGAAACACGAGGCGAACACGCGTGTTTTTTCTCCCGACGTCCGTTTCGCCTTTCCTCAGCTCGATGTCCGAGTTTCTCAGCTTCAGAATCCCGGCACAATCGATGCTGAAAAACACAAGGTTTATTCCATTGACGATTTTATTTTTTGCTCCGTGCATTTTTGAAGAAAGCTGAGTTTTATTTATTCATTTATTTTTGCTCCACTGTGCAGATATGAATCTGGGTGGAAAGAGTTCAGCAGCTTGTTTGTGATACTTCACCGTTGTTTTAGTCCCGGTACATAAAATCTGACGGGGCTGCAAATCTCACATTTGAGGAGAAAAGCTTCAAAACTTATATAAAAATAAAATCAGTCAAGTCAAAGTCTTGCTTTCTTCATATTTATCGCTCTGAAAGTGCAGATCCTTAAATGAGCAGATTGCTTCATAACAAAATAATAATAATAATACAAAAAATAAAAAGTTTTTATTGAGGCACTGTCTGATTGTAAAGGCAGAAATGATTCTGATTCTTGATAACTCAAACAAGAACGGATTTTTAATTTTAATTTTTTTTTGGGGGGGGGGTCTAAATGTTCATGACTTTAAGCAAAGAAAAAGGCTGTAGATTCATCCATCCATCCATTATCTTTTACATGCTTCCTCCTTTTTTGGGTTGCGGGGGTCACCAGTGCCCACTGTACACCCTGGACAGGTCTCCAGTCCATCACATAGAGACAAACAACCATTCACCCTCTCACTCACACTTAGAGACAATTCAGTTACCAATCAGCCTAACATGCATGTTTTTGGTCTGTGGAAGGAAATTGGAGTACCCGGAGAAAAGCCACGCATGCACGGAGAGAACATGTAAACTCCACACAGAAAGGCCCACAGACCAGGATTTGAACCAGAGTAACCTGCTCGCTGAGAGGCAGTAGTTCTAGCAACTGCGCCACCGTGCTGCAAAATGGGATAGAGCAGTCCCTCGCTACTTCATGGTTCATTTATCGTGGATTCGCTCGATCGCGGTTTTTCAAAATAAGATTGCACATGACACACAATTGGCTGATTGGTGGATGAGCCGCGCGGTCTGCAAGGATTTTTTTTTATTTTAAAGTAATTATTTTAAAGTATCTAGCACTTGCTGCAACTTTGCGCAGCCCAGAGCTGCAGAAAAAGCTTCATCCTGCAGCTGATCAGCTGTTCTCCGTGCAGAGTGGAGAAGTGGGCGTGGCCAAGAGTGCTTGCAGGTGGCAAACAGCAGCAGAGGCAGAGAGCTGAGTTCATGACATTCTGTGCTCTTTTAGAGCTTTAGAAACATTGTTTAGAATATTGCAAGAGCGTGGGAAGGGTTAATTGCCTATGTATATATATATATATATATATATATATATATAAATAAACTACTACTTACTACGTGTACTACTATTCCTACTTATCGCGGGTCTTCATGGTACAGATCCCCTGCGATAAACAAGGGACTACTGTATTTGTTTTATTAAATAAATTTAAATGTTTTTGCACAAGCTCAAAGAACTACCTGGATCCAGTTTTTAACACTTAAAAAAAGGTAAAACGCAAAGAATAAGAAACTGTATTTATGATCAAATAAAATAAAAACTTAATTAAAAGGCCTTAATGTTCACCTGCAGTAAATGCACTTGGACATTTACGCTTCTCCTTCCTACTCACAGTGCAGTCATGTTGTTCTCCGGGTTCAGGGGGATGTCCAGGACTTTGGTTCCCGCCTGGACGCTCTCGTGACTGGCCGTGCCGACCATCTTCCCAGTCACCCTGCAGGAGGAGAAACATCAGACGTTAGCAGCTTAAAAAACAAAACAACCAATCATTCAGGCAGCTCACATGACCCGAGCTCAGCCCAGTGCTCCCGTTCACCAACTGATCAATCAGCTGTTTCACTTCATTTAAACTCTTTCATCTCAGAGAATAAAGGCAGTCAGACGTCCTTAAAGTCTTTGAAGTCGTCTTGATCAACAGTTCTTTAATTTTTCCATCTGTTTCAGTAATGTTCTTTTGTTTATGAGAAAAATGGACAAATGGATGAAAGATGACGATTCAGGCTTAATAAAACAACTATTACATGAACAGTATTTGAACATCACGTCTTTAAAACGATGAAAAATATTTTTTATAAAAGACCAGACAGGAGCTGGGAGACAGGTTCAGCTAACAGTTGTTTGTGTATCGTCTTTTTGGAGATAAAATGTTATTATATATTTGTCAAATTGTGTTATATTTGGTGTTTTTCATAAAATAATATCTACAGTAATTATGTCTGTGACAGAGAACAGAGTGCAATGGATCACATTTAAAATAGTTATTTGTACAAAGCTGCCTGTTGTAACACTGCTTCATGCTTTGAGTTTTCCAGACAAACCTTTGTTTTTCTTCCAGTCAAATATATTCATAAAGCCTTAAAAAACAAATGTTGATCAAGACCGCTTTAAGAAAATTATAAAAAAATTCGGACCCATTTAAATGAAATATCACTGAAGACTTTTGCAAAAGTAGCACAGACAAAAAAAAGTCCAGCAGAATTTGAGTAATATTATTAAAATGACCAAACAGGTTACATTTCATTTAAATATATGATCTTTATATGACTCAAGGAGGAACAGGAGTTTTAATACAGTGTTTTATACACTATTTACAGTTAACATACTGTATGTGTGTATTTGTGTATAAATCTAAGGATAAATGAGACGATAAAACAGGAAGTAAGGAACAATTTTTAGCTTTTAACAGGCAGGCAAGTGGAGGCAGCAAGACTCCTATAGTAGTGACTGTTATCTTTATTATTTCACTGTTTTGTTCAATTTGTTGTATTATTTGTGTTCAAAATTGTCATCAATTTGTTTAGGAATCAGAGTAATAATTGTATCTGAGCCAAATCTAAATGTCATGAAGCAGCAGTCAGAAGAGCTGCTTTGTTACACTCAACATAAAGCCACAGCAGTCAGATGATGCGTCTCATGACTGCATGTGTCTCACAACGATTAACGAGGTTTACAAGCGTGCCTGGCGAGCCGTTTTCCTCCTGGACAAAAGCAGTCTGGAGGTCTGTACCTGTGGATCTGATAGAACGGATGTGGCCTGATGGAGCGGTCGTCGGCTGTTCCAACAAAAACCTGCAGCGAGAGCGGCTTCCTCTCCGTGTGTCCACACAGCTGCACAGAGACACAGTGTGAGAGGTGAAGTCAAACTGTGAGGAGGCCAACAACACTGAGACACAACATGTGACTTTGCTCGGCCAGCACACGGAGGCAGCCTCCATAAAACGATTATTTCTGCGTCAAATGCAATGAGAGAATTAAAACTCTAAAGATTTTAAAGGAGCGTTGATTTAAACGCAAACGTTTTGTCAGCCCGCAGGTCGGGGCCTGACCTTGACAACAGGATGTCCTGTCAGCGCAGCTTTCACAGCACCTCTGCTGCCCTCCGTCTCGTAGTGGGCTCGGTGATGCGGGCGGGGCTGAACCTCGATACGAAGCTCGTACTGGTCGAACTGGGACGGCAGCGGCCAGTCGAGTGGAGGCAGAGCGTTGGACCTGAGGGGAGACACACTGGACTGTTTTATCTACAGCAAATACAGACAACAGTGATTGGTGACGACTAATAACAGGCACATATCCATCCATCCATCCATCCATTATCTTTACCCGCTTGTTCCATTTTTGGGTCATGGGGGTTGCCAGTGCCCATGTCCAGCAACCACTGTGCGAGGGGCGGGGGACACCCTGGACGGGTCGCAAGTCCATCACAGGGACACATAGAGACAAACGAGACAAACAACCATTCACTCTCTCACTCACACCTAGGGACAATTTAGAGTTAACAGGCACATATTATATGGTTTAATCCCCTCCGTCAATCCATCCATCCATCCATCCATCCATCCATCCATCCAGCTATCCATCCATCTATCTCTCTCTATATATATACAAGTATCATATCTGCTTTACAAACAACCTTTGTTTTATTTACGTGCCTATTTTTACATTAAAGATAGTTTTATCTTCAAACATTGGGATTTTACTGGTAAGCTGTAGTTTTGTCTCTTGGTTTGTGAACATGAAGCTTCAAACTGTTTTCCCTCTTTAAAAATAAGTTCTTGCCTGAACAGAGGACTGTGGGCGCTAGCTCTCGTTCTGCCCCAGGCCAGAGCGGGGGGCACGGGAAGGTAGTCCATGCTGAGGGGTGGGGGCTCTCTTCGGGTCTGCTGGGTGTCAGGAAGTGGGCACGGAGAGGTGTGGCCTGGTGTCTGCTCCTGATCCACTTCCCTCGGAGACAACTGAAACGCATAATGTCAATTTAATACTTTGTCTCTTGTCGGGTAAGACAGTAACCTCTGGGGCCATCACAACCGTTCGTACCTGCTCCAGTGATGTCTTCCTGGTTTTCTGGGGGATGCTGAGGTCGCAGCTGCTGGGCTGTGCTTGTGACTGAGAGGCGGAGTCTCCACCCTCCAGGTTACACGTGTGCGGTTCCTCAGAATAGCTGCCTCTTCGTGAGGTGCAGGGAGAGGCCAGAGGAGAGTTTCTACGCTTTTTACCGCCGGGTGAAGTTGGCCTCGAGGACGGCGAGAGTCCGAAATTGATAGTGGCTTCGTTGAGCTCCTCCTCCTCCACCAGCAGGGAGTCGCAGCTGGAGGCGGGGCTTAGCCATCCTCTGGAGGAGGGGCTGGAAGCGGGGCTCGGGCTGAGGGACCCCGGGCATCTTTCGCGGTAAGTAAAGGGGTCCAGCAGGGGGAGGTAGAGACGTTCTCTGTCCCACCCGCCACTACGACCTGTGTCCCAGTACTCAGGAATGGTCAGGGGGTCCTCTTCAGGTGAGATGGTGGTAATCTGGATGCTGGGACACTCGACCACACAAGACTCGGAAACCTGTAAGAAAGAAAAAAGAAAACGAGGGATGTTTGACTGGACAATGGAAATGTAGGGACGCACGATATTGGATTTTTGGCTGATATGTTAAAACTTATTTGGTTGATAACCAATACCAATACAGATATTTTTTTCCAAGACCTACTTACAGAGACATAGTGTTCTCTGCTGTGGAATTAAAACACTACATTATTCTGCATGGTCTTTGTCAATTTGGCCTGCCACCAAATGAGGATGCCAAAAAGGGGGCTGAAAATGATTTAACACTATTTAAATATATAATATATATTTTAAAACACAGCACCTTTTATACAAGTGAGTTATTTTATGGAATGGCCGATGTCCGATATTTAGCTTTATCACTAATATCGTCCGATCCCGATATCATGCCAATAATATTGTGCATCCCTATAAAAATGTCTTACACGCAGCTGATGTACTCATAAGAAAAAGATGTTAAACTTGTTTCAAGGTTTATTTTTTATACAAATCTAATACAATAAGTGTTTATCTGTCTTCAAATGGTCCAAAATGCTGCAGCCTAACTCTTTCATACCCGAGCGCATGACCTGTTTCCCTTTTATTCTCTTTCCAGTGGCTTCCAGTTCATTTAAGATTTTAACTTTAATTTGTTTATTATAGCTCTTAACATTCTTGCATCACCTTATTTAGCTGATTTATTAGCTTTCCGTGAGCATGAGAGGACTTTAGGGACAACTAATACATTTTTGCTACATGTTCAAAGGTCCAAATACAAACACTGGGGTGAACGGGCCTCTTCATCTCTGCACCCAGATTTTATGATCCAACACCTGTGCCTTTTTAAATACAACCTTAAAATAATTTTATTCAGGCAGGCTTTTAATACCTAATAGCACGCTGGCATTTTATTCCCCTTCTGTAAATGTACATTTTGTTGAATTGTTTACAACGCTGGCTTTAACTTGTGCACTATAAGACTCTTTGATCACTTTGTGGTTGATGTGAAGGACTAAAGAAAAATCACGATGAATTTTATTTTTGGTTGGATTTTTTTCTAACGAAGCTTTACACTTTTTTCATACAAATAAAAACAAGTGGCTGAATACCATCCATCCATCCATCCACGTTTATTCCATTTTGGGTCACGGGGGTCGCTGGTGCCCATGTCCAGCAATCACTGTGCGAGGGGCGGGGTACACCCTGGACGGGTCACAAGTCCATCACAGGGCCACATGGAGACAAACGAGACAAACAACCATTCACTCTCTCACTCACACCTAGGGACAATTTAGAGTTACCAATCAGCCTAACATGCATGTTTTTGGTCTGTGGGAGGAAACCGGAGTACCCGGAGAAAACCCACACATGCACGGAGAGAACATGCAAACTCCACCCAGAAAGGCCCCTGGACCGGGGTTTGAACCAGGGACCTGTTTGCTGAGAGGCAGCAGCTCTACCAGTTGCGCCACCGTGCTGCCCGTGGCTGAATACATAAAAAGGAAATAAAGTTTATGTTACGTCACTGCAAAGTAACTGTTTTTTTTTATTTTTTTTTACTGTACATGAAAAATGATATTACAAGTGTCAATGAAAAGAAGTATTGTTGAAAAATTAATTTTTTTTAAAGATTGTGACCAAATGGTCTGAACTGACAAATTATATTCACCCTTACAGACTGGGGATGAATTTATATCAAGTCAAGCTGGTTTTATTCAAGTAAAACTCTAAAATTATACCTAAGGGGATTTTACAGTTTACAGAATAAGTGTATTTTTGGCTCGCCGACACAAACATTTTAATAAATAAATAAAGAAAGTGCCATTCCTTGAAAAAAATGCATACCAACTGCTGCATTGCAAACTTACTGAACTTTTAAACCAAGATTTTGTGTGATCCTTTAGCCCTCATGGTCTGTGTTCGGAATGACTCCCAAGCACTACCACACCAAATATTAGCTCAGTAGCTGCAAAACTGACAAGAGTTATAGCAATTTTTGTGTTCGCTAAGCTTCATTAGCTGTAGCAACCATCGTGAATCCAGTTGACTCCAAAAGTTAATCAGCTATAGAAGCCCATGATTGCTTTCTGATAGTTTTGTTCAAACCTGTCAGGAAATGTTTTGCCAACAGACAGGATGTGATTGCCGTGAAAGGTGGGCGATAAAAGGATAAAATGCCAGTAGATGTTAATGTGGAGGCCAAGCTAGATTGTGATGTTTCGGTTTTTGTGAAGGCATCGTCTTACCTGAACGGAGCGTGCCGGCAGGCTCTCGTAGGTTCCACTGAACTCCCTGATGGCGGCTCGCCGAGGTGGCGGGGAATGCATCCCTGCCCGCTGATTAGACGAGGGCGGCGGGCTGGGGATGCTGATTGAGCGTCCCGCATGAGAGACGGCTAAATGGTTGTCAGTGCCTAAAAGAATGAAATCATTAATAGAAGCTCCACAGAAACTATTTCTGTGTTTGGCTTGTTACATCACACGTTGTGGATTTTTATTTTTTTATTCAGCCTCAGTGACAGCTCTTGGAAACAGTTGTTTATTTTTGTTGTTTTTCTTTCCAGGTATTATGAGACAGTCACATTAAAGCTCAATCAGCGTGTTGTTAAACCAAATTAGCCAAATTAGGTCAAGATTTTTCAACATTTGCATGCCTTCATTATTTATTGCACGTTAGTTTTCCTTGATTCAATGTAATTGTTGCCATGTGGAAAATGCACAGCATGAAAAAATACAGACAGGAACAGCTGCGGCGTCCATTGTTCAGCATATTTTTTTTTTTGTTATCTCAAGATCAGGAGTGGAATGTCTTTAACGAGACAACAAAGCTAAATTTACCGTGATAAGTTAATTCAGCTTGCTTTCGTGAGATGAACCTATTAGCTTGTTTGTCTATGGTGTACTTCATTAGATCAAACGTTCAGTTTTTACTGAAACCATATCTGTTTTGGACGAGGACATAATTAGCAGTTTTTGGCCTTATTCATCACCTAAATTGGAGAACCTCCATACTGTGGAAATTGAGCAACATTCTTTAGGCGTTATCCTCGGTGCCTTCATGTGCTAAATAAACCTGTTAGTTTTGTCAGATTATGAGAACAGCTGAGCAAAGACAAGAAGCTGACCAGTTGGGACCATTAAAATACCTTCATTCACAAATATTCTCAGCTTCTGTCTTTTTTTAAATTGAAACAGGTGCAGAAGTTGACTTTTTTTAATCTTAAATTACCTCATTGCAACTAGCATATTTTGTCAGATGAGTGATAGAAATCAGTATTACCACTTCTTAAAGCTAACTATTTAACAGGTGATGCAAAGTCAATGTGTAAACATGTACATTATAGGTTTAGAAGTGGCTAATGGCACTTACTGAGGAAAGCATAATAAGTAATTTTTAAAATGATGTTTAAGCCTGGAAGACTTTGTATGGAACTCAGAAAGGGCCAGCTGTAGAAATAAAAGCAAAGCATTGAAAAATAAAAATAAAACGAGATTTGCAGGGATTTTCCCTCATGGGACAAATAACTGAACAAATGCAATGTTGTTAAGTCACAAACATCCATCCGCATCAATTAAAAAAAGTCAACAACTACAGTCGGATTTTAATCAAAGCAAGCATGAAACCTGCAGCACAAAAACCTATAGGAACCATTGACGAAATCAAATTCTCCAGCATCAAACACACATATTTAAAATTTAATTATCGTAATATGCCAGGAAGTGACAAAATCTTAAGTATAAAAGTCCAATGTGATTTAGATTTGTACTCTATATGTTTTTTGTCTAAAACAGGTCTATCTATAGTGACTCAATGAGAGTGCCTCTACAAATAAAGGTTAAATAACATTTAAAAAAGATGATATCACAGACAATATATTTAATATTACTGATCATCATAGCCGAATGTTGCAATATGTGCGCCGTGCTTATCATATAAGTATCAAAATAAAAATGTCTATGGTGTAAAATGAAGATCAGGATCTTTTTATACTGATGACTTCATCTTGTGCTGCTAATCTTCACAATAATAATAATAAAAAAAGGTTTTCTTAAGCATGAAATCACCACAAGTATTTTGTTTTATGCCAAACAACCACAAGGACCTGACCGCTTCAGGCCACGTCATTTAAACCGAGCGCAACAGGAGTAATGTTGTTCTGCGCTGGAAGAACGCTACGCATGCAACTTTTGGGCAAAATGGACACACACAAAAAAAAAACGCCAACAAAATCTCTTCAAATGTTTCCTGGCAAAATAAACATTTCCAAGTGATTAAAGCTGCAGTGCTGAGGCAACTCTTCAGTGGATGCTTTTTTTTTTCTTGTGGAACTCATTTCAACGTGTGTGTGCAGCAAAGTGGAGTTTATGAGCCCTAAAAGTTTACCCAACACTTATCAAACCCAAGAAAACATCTATTCATAGTGTAAAAGAACTGATTTTAAAAATAATAATAAGCTGTTGCCCCATGGGAGGTCACAAAATCAGCTCTTGAAACATTTTAAAATATTTGTTCAGACTGAGTGCACAATTCTCTTTGCTTATGTGAAAGGAGGTGAGGCCTTAACCGTTTTCATAATGCTTTATCCAAGAACTATAGGAATGCGAACGCTAATTTTACGTGACAGTTACGGCAATGAGTTGTTTTGAGATGCCAAAAGTTTGGGTGTAAAATCTGATATTTTAACCTTTTAACGAGTTAAAGCAGTCACAAGTGTTGAAACTTTGAAACCTCTAGTTAAAGTTCTTTAATTAGTTAATTAAAAGTGGTCAAAGTAAAACAAAAATAAATAAATCAAAAATGAGTTTCAAAATAAATAGTTGTTTACATAATAGTTCTCATGTTAACGTTGATAATAGTTTATCTGCTTCTGTGCCTTTTTCCTGTGGGGTTCCACAAGGCTCCATTATTGGATCCCTTCTGTTGTATCTGGTCCCCTTGGGATCTATCCTGAGAAAACATGGTTTTTCATTTCATTGTTATGCTGATGACTGCCAGATTTATCTGCCCTTAAAACCCAACAGTTCCAGTTCCATTCACCCTCTGTTAAAATGTCTCGATGACATCAAAGGCATGGATAGCTTCAAATTTTTAATGATCAGAAAACTGAAGTCAGTGTTTAGCCCTAGCTCTATACTGCTGTTACTGAGCCCTTAAATCTTGACTCTCTTCAGCCTTATCTTTAGCAGTCTGTTACGAATCTCGGGATGGTTTTAGACTCAGACTTTAAGGTCAATAAACAAATTAACTCTGTTCTTAAAAAAGCTTCTTCCAATTAAGCAGATAAATAGCTAAGCTCAAGTCTGTGCTGACCAGACCTTGAGAAATTAGTCCATGCATTTGTCCCGGCTGGACTACTGTAACATGCTCTATGTCTGTGTCAGTCAGGTGTCCCTTTCACATCTCCAGCTCATCCAAAATACTGCAGCTCAGCTATTAACAGGAACTCACAGGTTTGAGCACGTTTCACTGGTTTTGCCCTCCCATCACTGGCTCCCTGTGCATGTCAGAATTTATTTTAAAATTATCCTGTTGACATTTAAGTGCATTACTGGCCTTGCACCTTCATACCTCTCTGACCTACTTCAACCATATGTACCTTCTCGGGCACTGAGATCATCAGACCAGGTGCTTTTGGTTGTACCAAAAATCCCGTTGAAGCTCAGAGGAGATCTGGCTTTTTCAGTCATTGGTCCTAGACTTTGGAACAACCTGCCCATCATCATTAGACAGGCCACCTCAGCCCTTGCTTTTAAACCTCTAATGAAAACACACCTGTATTCACTGATGTTTAACACCATATGATATGATTTATTATCTTGTTGCTTCTCATTGTGTTTGTGTTTTTATGTTTTTTTATGCTTTTAATTATATATTTGTATTGTTTTACTTGATGCTGTGATTTTATTGTTAAGCACTTTGGTAACAGTTGCCGTTTTAAATGTGCTTTATAAATAAATTTGACTTGACTTCTCAACATACGGAAGAGGATTAAGGCCATGGAGAAATATTTTGTTCAAATCTGAGAATAAAATTCAGAAAACTGGCTTTTTATCAGAACTTTCGGTTTTTAATTTAGAAATTCTGAATAAATAACGTGAGAATAAAAAAATGTATCCATTTCCACTGTGGCCCTAATCTTCTTCCATACAATCTGGGTCTCCACCATAAATGCATCTGACGCCATATTTTCTTATTTTAATGCATTGAATATCTTTAATCCAAAGCAATCCAGACCCATAAAACACTTCCCCTGCTCAGAATGGATTATGTCATTGTACAACCAGCAGATGTGAGGTTTCATTATTTTTTATGATATGCTAAGACTGAACCCTTTCGTAGCTTGTATCTATCGTGCATGATGCTTTACAGCTTAAAATAAATAAAGCCACAATAAATCTCTTAAGATAAAGTGAGTTAAAGGGACTTCTTGGTGAAGAGAACTGGAACACTAATGTCTTATAAAAGTTCCTATTTTGGTCCTGATGTGTATTTTTAAAGCTGACCGTGAGTTATGAGGAATTAGAGGACTCTGCTATGACATTAATGTTGCTTAAAAATAGGTTATTTTGTATCAGGAAGGAAATGTTACATCTCCAGTGCAAGCTGAACCAGGATATTTTGCGTTATATGAATAAATAAAGCAGGAAACCTAAATCTGAGAACTGTTACACTGAAAAAACTTCTCCTTTGATGCTTGGAAACATAAAATTTGCCTAAAGTTTCTCCTTGAATTCACATAAATGTCTTGAGTAGAACTAAATGCTCGACTTTATATGAGATGTTTGGATGTTAAAAATAGGAAATTGGAGGCAGTGAAAGAATAAGGTGTGTATGTGTGTGGTGCGTTCAGGTTCCTTCCCAGATGGCAGCTGTTAACTTTGCTCACACGCACAGCTGATTAGAAACACATTGAGTCTGTGGCTGCGGCGCACACACGCACTCACGCAAACAGGGATACAGCGAGATATGCACGCAGATGCATACCATACAGAAAACAAGGGGGAAATGGCACGCAAACCCACCACTTGGGCTCACGCGCATGAAGGCCATCATTACTTGTAAATGCAACTCTTTTGTTTATATTTCATAAAAAAAAAAAACTTGACTCTAACCGTGATTGCTGCTGCTGGAGGAGTCCAGATGCAGCAGGGCGCCCTCACTCTCCTCCCCGGCTCCGGAGCTCTCCAGCTCGGCCGCGCGCACCGGGGACGGCCCCTGAATCCGCGGCTCAGGCGGATCCTCCTCAAACACCAGTTTGAACTCGAACTCGCCATCCTCCCAGCCCGAGCCCGGCGCGGCCCCCATCGAGGATGAAGATCCACAGATCTTAATCTCTAGTAAAATCCCACAAACTTTGACAGAAGTACTCCTCAAACTTTTCCCCTCTTTTTTTTTTAGCTTTCGCTCATCCACGCGTCATTGCGCAAAGATGGTCCCCATCTTGAAGGTTTTTGGTTCTGCAAAACTTTTCCAGACTTGATGCTTTTTTTAAGATCCAAACTCAATCTTAAACCTTCCAAAACTCCAAAGATGCGCCTTTAATCCCAGTTCCATCGGTATCCCATGACTCCTTCTCCTTCTGTCTGGTTCAGACAGAGAGGAGGAGGAGGAAGAGGAGGAGGAGGAGGGAAAAAAGTTTTTCAAATATTTTGTCGTCCTTTACCCTTAATTGCCTTTTGGTGGGTTTCTTGGTCCGTAATAGGAGTTTGGATCCGTCAGTCATGACCCCCCCACCCCCACCAACCTCCCCTGCGTCCCTCCTCCCTCTCCTCATGGAGGTTTCTTTAGCCACATCCAGTTCAACTGTTAATGTGTCCTTTCTGTCTGTTAGCAAAATATCTCACGCACCACGGATGGACTTTATAGACACATAAAGGAGATAATCTCTGGCTTTTACATCCTTTAGGCGATAACCCAATTCAAGAGTCGCAGCTTAACTTTTGCAAACAGAACAAAACAGTCAGTTTAACGGATTCTGAGCTAAAATTTGGCGTGGTAGTAGCGGAGAGTCATCCACAACGCATACACTGAGAGCAACATCTTGATGTATCTCATGACGATCAACACGATGGTCTTAGTCTAAATCTCTGGCGTGAAAGTCCTTAAACTCGTTTCCTTCAATAAAAGTCCGGTCCAAAACACGGCTCCCATTCTGACCATTAGCAGAAAACATGGCGAGCAGCCGGCTGCAGGCCACCAGGGCTGCTGTCACTTACTGAACATCAGAGGACCCATTTCCTGTGGCGATGAACGCCACAAACTCCCCCTTTTTTGGCCGTCACTCTCCCCTGTCCTCCCCCTTTTTCTTCTGTTTTTACTCCCCTTCCCCCAAACCACTTCTCCGTCCTCCCTCCTCTTCCTCTCGACCACAGATCTGCTTCTCATTATCCTCAGCAGTCTGCTCTCTGTCTGAGTCAGGAGACGAAAAACTTAAATAAACACTCTCTCTGTCCCTCTCGGCCTCAGCTCTCTCCCCCTCCTCACCCTGTCCCCTCCTCCGGTTCTCACAATCATTAAGAGTGTTGTTAGTTATACTGGAGTGTAACTCGGGGCTTGTTTCACTCTCGGTCATCCTCGTGGGGTGGGAAGGCCTTGGATCCTGATCTCAAGATGATGCGAGAAAAAAAATCTGCATGGGACCCTCCAAGGCCCTGAGCTGGATCTGATAATCCCCCCAAACACTTTAAATGTCATGACCCTAATGGCTGAACTGGATGAATTCAGGATCAGGCGAGATTAGTTGAAACTTAAATCTGACAAGTTGTTAGGTAAATTGTTTTCAGAGAAAATAAAGATATTTCATTGATGTTTGGGGAAGTTTACGGTAAGTACAAAGTAAACAAAACAAAAGTAAAACTGGAAGCTGAATGAATGATGAAAAGGCTGAAACTGAGTTAAGTTAAAAGAAGCAGAACATTAGCTGAATGCTACAAGGGGCAAAAGGTTAGTTAAAAGCTAAAAGTAGCAAGAATTTAGCAAAAGTTAACTAAAAGCTAACCAAAGGCTAAGTGTATTAAAACAATATTTGAATGCATCAGTTCAGCTAAAAGAAAAAATAATGGAAAAAGGTTCACTAAAAGCTAAAATAGCTAAAGGATATCCAAAAGTTAAAAGTAGCAAGAGGCGAGCTAAAAAGATTTACAGGATAGCTGAAAGCAAAATGTTTGGAAAAACTAGCTAAAAGTTAAATAGATATTAACTAAAAGCAAATGCTAGCTAAAATCTTAAAGTAGAGAAACCTTAGCTAAAAAAATGAAAATGCCAAGCTGAAAATATTAAAAGGCTTGCGAGAAGTTAAATGTAGCTAAAGGCTAACTCATAACTAGCTAAATGCTAACTAAAAGCAAATTCTAGCCTAGGCTAAAAGTATATAAAAAAAGAGCTACAAATTAAAAGTATCAAAAGGCAAGCTGAAAGCTAACTAAATGCTAGCCAAAAGGTAAAAATTATAAGCAGAAAAGCTATAGCTAAAAACTAAACGTAGTAAAAGGAAAGCTGTAAAAGGGTAGCTAAAATCTAAAAGTAAAAAAAGGCTAGCTAAAAGCAGTAAAAGGCTAGCTAAAAGCTAAAAATAGTAAAATGCTAGCTAAAAGCTAAATAATAGTAAAAGTAGGGTGACTAGATTTCCCCAATTTCTGCGACGGTCCCTGTTTTGGACGATCTGTCCCCGGCTAAAGCTGTCCCCAAAATGTCCCTGATTTTAGCGTTTTATGAATGAGAAAAAAATGTTGCGTGTAGACTGTTACAGTATCCGGGTAGAAAGCACGAAGAGTTGCATGCAACAAAAGCTATTACTGTAACTGTTAACATTATACAGAAGAAGAGCGCAGCGTGAGCTTGTCACCACCGATGGGGACATGTCTTATACGTATAAGATCCATATTTATACGTAACATGCATATTTAAGTATATATTAGCATATTAGTCTGCCTTCAGGCCCAGGCCTCCCTTGCAAAAGAGACCTGTGATCTCAGTAGGATTTGCCTGGTTAAATAAAGGTTAAATTTAAAAAAATGTGTGAAACTATTTATTTTGTTTGAACTGGACTGATACTAGCCATAATAAACGTTTGGTTTGTGGTAGGAAATGTTACTAGTGTTGTCAGCTGTGCCCAGTTTAAAAAAATTAGAGCTGGGACGTGTTTGTCTACTCAGTTTGGACGTTTGAACGTTCCTCAGTGATGCAAAGTGAATGAGGCAAGAACTGAACTGAAAACGATGAGGGAGAGATCATCATCTGCTTAATGTGCATTTCTTCTGTTCTGTGAGCTTGGAGCTCCAAATAAATAATTTTTTTGCTAAATGTAGAATTTTTGGGGGCATTTCATCAGCGGAGGAAACAAGTTAAATGATTAGAGGCAGTTTTTTGAGTGACAAAATGAAATATGTGGAAGAGCAAATAAAACGATTAAGTTAAGCATATTACTAAATTGTGTCTTATTTCTTGTGTTTAAGTATTTCACTTTACTATTATCTGTGGGAGTGGTGGCGAAGAGGTTAGAAAAGCTGGGCCTGTGATCAGAAGGTCGCCGGCTCAACTCCCCAGACTGACACCATAAAAATGTGGGTGGGAAAGGTGAAACACCCACACCTGCCTCCACCTTCATTAGCCTCACTCTGGGCCCCTGAGCAAGACCCTTAACCCCCACCATCTGCTCCCCCTAGATAGCAGCTCGGTGGTCTGTGGTTGCATCAGGAAGGGCATCCGGCGTAAAAACAATCACCAAGTCTTCGTGTGAGTTAATTCGCTGTGGAGACCCCTGAAGAAGGGAGCAGCCAAAAGACAAAAACAAACTTTACTATTATCTGTACATAAACTTTTCTGATCTTCTACTATTCCAGACCTCCATGTCTCCTCTGTCTGATGGCTCTTCAGACAGAGGAGGCCTCATAGAACCATACCAGTTCACCCAGCGCTCTTTCTATTTCTTTGTGAACGAATCCATTCATCTTGATTAATGGGAGAATAATAATAAACCACTTGTTGTGCCTTTAACTCTAAAACAGTTATTGAGTCAAGTGTTTAATAATGGAGGTAAACGTAGATGTTTAACAAAGTACACCAGAATTCAGGAAATGGTATCTGCTTTATTCAAAATTTCTGGGTCCCACATGCGTGTGCCCCCCCCCCCCCCCCCCCCCCCCCCAAAAAAAGCCCAACAACAACATAATTTCAAAACCATACTACTTCACTATTTATTTTACACTTTCACCTGGTGGGTTGAGGTTATTTCCTGAGATGATTCTTGAGGACATGTTGCCCTCATGTGGTAAAAACCTTAAAGTTTCTCTGTTAGCACAAAAGTCAGCAGAGTTTTTGTAACAGAACAAAATCGTTATCAGATTTTAGGTAACGAATCAGTAAAGTTAACTGAATTACAGCCATTTTTTTTACCATCACTTGGCTGTGGCAGCCATCTTGAACCAGGTTGAGCATGAATAATAATAGATGTACAGTATGTCCAATGTTTATTTTCTGCAGATTTCATTAAAATTACAATATTTTCGTCTGCCTTTCATCATTTTGGTAGCAGGTGGATGTTTGATTAACAGACAAGGAGGAACTGAAGTACAAGTATTTGAGAAAACATCACACCCACAACATCCACAATACAACTGAGCTGAACAGTTTGACAGAAGCTTTGGGTGTATTTAACAAATGAAACCTGAAGAACTCAATAACTTCAGTTTTTGACCTCTGCAGCCATAAGAAATATCGACAACACTAGCCGTACAGGAACCAGTCGTTACACTGTAGCTCGGAGTGTTTTGCACAGAAAAGGGAAGAAACTTCTCTATGTGTGTTCATGGGTACGTCAAGTTACACAGGTTTCATGAACAAAACTAGTTTACGAGAATGGACTTTTAGGCAAGGACAAGTTTCTTACACCTGATTGAGGTTTTTCCACGTAGCAGCAAACGAAGGGACCAAATATGAACACCTCAAGTAATTTTTATTTCACACAAGATTTCATTTCCTTTGCTTAGCCTGGGATTTCAAATGTCAAATTGTTAAACTTGCCATGGTTTTTGACAGTTATCTGGCATTTTAGCCTGGACCAGTTGACATCCTCGCCTAAGTTTGGCCCGGCTGAGTCTGATCAGGACTCAGTGTGTCTACTAGTTCCTGACCCTGATCCCTGAGGAACACCGCCCTGCATGTTTTATCCCTTTCCCTGCTTCAACTGATTCAGTGATTTAATTACGTACTTCCTCAAGTTCTTCCGAAGCCTTAATGAACAGTTCATTCAAATCAGGTGAATCAAAGAAGGGAAACCGCTAAAACATGCAGGATGGTGTTCCTCAGGGACCAGGGTTAGGAACCACTGTGTTTTGTCGAGTTAGGGTTAGGATAAAGAAGTGAGTTTGGTGGTTTTCAGGTTTGATATTCAAGCAGATTGGTCAGTGTGCTTGTGTACGTCAGATACTCGGTCCGAAACAAAATTTAAAACACTTCGGTACAAGTCTGGTTTTGACTACAAGTCACAATGGTCGTACTTTAAAGTGGCATTTGTTCTGTAAGGTTTACTAACCACTGACTTATGGAGTATTTGTTCTTCTTTATCTCCACCCTTTAATGGAACCAGCATTCCTGTAATAAAGAGACTTGTTTGAACTAGTGACAGTGATTTTTATACGCCAGCGTAATCACGCTCTGTGTTCGTGTTTCTGCTTGTGCGCTCAGCATCAGTAACACAGAGAGCTTGTGCAAACTCCTGAATCACGCATTTCACAACACGGCACTGGGGTGAAAGTTTAAAGAGACGCCTCGGGACACACAAACAAGACGTTCTCGTAAATTGTGCATGTTTTGTAATAAAATCATCTCTGAAATTATTGTTTCTTTACACAACCGCTTAAGATAAATCCCCACAATGACCATACTGTATATGGAGATGAACTTGTAGAGCACTTCAGACAAAAACACGGGGAGGGAGTGAGGGTTTAGAGGAGCACACACCTCACTCCTTCTACTTTCTGCTGTGAAACCACAGCGTGTTAGAGCCTGCGAGAAAAGCCATGATCCTCCTCAGTACGAGTTAATAGAGACACAGACCCGGACAGCTGTCGGACGTTTTCACCGAGAGGCTTCACATCTAAGAGGTCAGTTACTCTGACTACTATTTCATTTCAGTCTCTTTTTGTGTTTCCCATCAAACTATAGGTATTTTCCTCGACTCAGCTGTACGCATGCAGCAGGTTTATTACAAATGTAAGACAAAGTGTGTTAATACTTTTAGGCTACAGTAGAGTAATCCCCTCACTACTGATTTACCTGCAAACAAGTTCTTGCGGGAATAAGGAATGTGCAGTGTTTCTGGGTCAAATGACCATTTTTATTTACTTTACAATATAATTTTCTCTACTATAAGTCAGTTTGTGGCTTTAAATGTACTGAAGTTGATATAAATTAACTTTTCACATCAGTGCGTTGAAATAACATGACATTTTCCAGTCAAATTGGATTCCTTGAAAATTGGGATTCACCTGAGAGTACTGACTTGTTTTATATTTGACTACTTTATTTTGTTGAGTTTTAGTATTTACTCAGTAAGGATTTGATCATTTCTTCTCATCATATTGTGATTTTTTTAATTATAAATTGCAAAATTAGTTCAAAGGTCAACCTCTCTGGCCTCTCTTCCACCAGTTTTTGTGAAACGACAGCGAGGGGAAAAAAGACGACATAAAGTGAAAATAAAATGTTGAAACTCGTCTGTTCTTTTACGCAGCTCAGCGTGTTTTGGCCTGCAGACCCTGAGCTTTCTTCACAATCTGACGTGAATATTTTAGAGCCCACGTCAGGTCGGCACGCCACATTTAAAACTGTAAAAACCACGTGTGAACGAAAGGTGAACGTTTGATCATATTGTGTATCTATACGTCTTCTTGCAACTTATTTCACGAGTTTAAAATTAGCAGAGCAAAGATTTTAGATGGATATATCCCAAAAGTTATTTCACAGTTTAATTATGAGGTAAAATGTTCAAAACAAACAAAGAAATTAAAGGTCTAACATTATTTGAAGGAATACATACTGCCCACTGCCTTTCACGCCTCTTTTTAAAACTAAAATCATTTTAATGATGAAAAGAGACAAGAGTTATGTGGGAAAAAATATATATATGAAAATGTGAAATGTGCTGAGCATGACTCATATTTTACAGTTGTAGACATTGTTGTTCTGCCTAACGCCAGTTAGTTGTGGTAGCAATGTGGTTGAATTAGTTCTGCAAAGACCTCTTTTGGGAGGAAAGCGTCGTCAAGTTTAGTTTTTTAATTGTTGGATCTTTAACAGTTTTTGAAAAACAAATTATTATTTTTTTATGGTTTCTTGTTGATTTCCATGTGTTTCAGTTTCCTCTGTGTCCTCGTCCACTTCTTCCTCTGTCACTCTCACCTGATCCCAGGTGTCATCACTCCGTCCTTGGTCACTCAGTTTTCACTCCACCTTCAGTCTGACATTGAGTGTGTTCCCCATGTCCAGGCGTCCTTCTTGAAAATTGTTGCTGCCTTGACAACTTGTTTGTTTTTGTTGTCAAAGTCTTTAGTTTTTTTTTTTCAAGCTCCCCTTTTTGGTCTGCATTATTGGTTCCATACTCCCCACAAATGGTGGCAGAAGTATAGATCTACCAAAATTGCACCCTGAGCTCATGCCCAGGGGCTCTCGACATACAGAGGACCATTTGAATTGATTGAGAACAAAATTTAATGTCTCTTCAGTCACTGTCCAATCCGAACTAAAGTTTTTTAAATATGTGAAGTTATGATTAAACAAAATGTTCTAATAATCATGATTGGCGAGCGCAATTTGAACATTTACTCCTGTATCGAAATACATTTAAGTTATTCAATGTCAGCTTTCAAATAAGGATATTAGTTCTGTTCAACTCAGTTAAGCTTGACACAGAGTCATTATGGTTGAGCGATGTTTTTATATTTAGGAGAAAAAAAACCTGAATGTGTCCGAAAAGCATATATATTTAATAAATTCAGATTCTTTTGGTCTGTTTGAGTTTTATCCATTCCAATAGGATGCAAACTGACACAAAAATCCACATCACTTATCTTGAACAGGTTGTAAAGTATTTGTTGTGCGTTGTAAAGTGCCTCATTTCTAACTGTTTCATGTCACCAGGACTGGAACTGCTTCAACAATGAAAAAAGTCCCTCATTTCATCAACGAAACAGACTATGAGGATGAAAGTGTTGTGAGCAGCAACTTCGCCACGTGTCTTGGCGCCCTCATCCTCAGCCTAGTTGTCCTCCTGGGAGTCCCCGGTAACTTCTTCATCGTCTGGAGCATCCTGGCTCGCATCCGGCATCGCTCGGTCACCACCATCCTGATTCTCAACCTGGCATGTGCCGATGGCTCCATCATGGCCCTCACCATCTTCTTCATCATCTACCTGGCCAAGCGAACATGGATCTTTGGAAACTTCATGTGCAAAAGCCTCTTCTACCTGTGCAACGTCAACATGTACGCCTCCATCTTTCTGATCACGCTGATGAGCGTACACAGGATGGTGGCCGTGGTGTTTCCACGGGACCTGTACCGCATCAACAGAAAGATCGTGACGAGGGTGATCGTGGGCATGTGGGTGTTGGTCATGGTGATTTCTGTGCCCTCGCTGGTGTTTCGAGACGTGAGAATCAACCGCGACCTCAATAATAAAACTAAAAACGTGTGCTCGCCAAATCACACCGATCCTCGACATGTGAGTACACGTCTGATCATCTGAATTTAATCAAAATAATCCAAATAATTTTATGGTTTAGGTTCCCAACATGAAGATGACATGGCACATGACACTGACACGTCAACAAGTCAGACAGTAAAGGCCTCATTGTCCCTTTTTCAGGTCAGGTTCCAGTACACCTTGGAGACTGTGTCAGGATTTATTATTCCATACGCCATCATCATTACCAGCTACGTCCTCATCCTGAAACGCCTGAGGAAGACCCTCTTCTACCGAAAGGCTCGCAGCGAGAAACTCATTCTTGCCATTGTGGTGACGTTTGGCTTGTTTTGGCTGCCGTACCACATCATCAACATGATCCAGGTGAGTGAAGGCTCACGTTCCTCGTAACCAATCACGTCTTTGGGATCGACCGTTAGTGCCTGTTATATCAACTGAAAACATCCTGTGGCTTGTTCAAGGTGGCAGCTGAGTGGTATCCAGAGGAGTCAGAGACGAGAGATACGTGAGTATTTTTAAACACATTTTGACCCATTATTTGTGTTAAATGATGAATTATTAAGGACAACCAACTTGAGTGGTTTTTAAATATCTGCTTAAGACAGTAAAGATAAATAAAACCTCGGTTTAAATTTAAAACAATTTCAAGAAGCCAGTTAATCTTGTGACTTCATACAATGTAATATTGAACCAAAAAAGATGGGGGGGGCAGTACTTCTAAAAGTCAGTTTATTTGGTTAAAAGTAAAAAAAAAAAGTCATTTTATTTCTATTCATCATCATTCAAAAGATTCATTTAGATTCTGTTCCTCTTTTTAAGAGATACTGTATTTTTTGTCGTATAAGTCGCAGTTTTTTTATACATAATTTGCATGCCCTGAGACTTATAAGCCAAAGCGAAGTATTTATGGATTTTTCCCTATATTTATAAATGAATTTTTGGTTGCGACATGACCGTTTTCATTCTTTCTGACCAAAAAAAATTGAACACTACCATTTTTAGCCGCTAGATGGCACTCGAGTATAAGGCATGTCATTGTATCATGTAATAGGTAAAAGTGGCTTTTAATGACACAATCGGCTTACCAGATACAACGACATGCCTTACACTCGAGTGCCATCTAGCGGCTAAAAATGGTAGTGTTCAATTTTTTTCGGTCAGAATGAATGAAAACGGTCATGTCGCAACCAAAATTTGATTTATAAATATGGGGAAAAATCCATAAATACTTAACTTGGGCTTATAAGCCGTAGGGCATGCAAATTATACAAAAAAACTGTGACTTATACAATTCTAAAATGCGGGTTCACAGTCAACGTAAACAAAGCACTGTGTTGAATTAAAACCAAGTGAAAGTTGGAGTCACATGACTAACCCACATTAAGTTGGTCATAGTAGGTAAACAAATACGGTTGGTAAATTCAGTGTTTGACTCATTTTCAGTCCTTTAAGCAGGTAAACAAGTACTTTGTAGTAAACAAGTAGTAGTTGGAAGCTGTTCATAAATTTTGCTCTTGAGACAATAACCATAAATATGAGAAAACTATTTTGATAATTTCAATATTTTTTTGGTCTTCGTGACTTTGCAATGAGTACCTTTAATCTTGTACAAGTGACTGAACCTGTTTACTTAAAGTCCATTTTTAGTTGATGCGGAGGCCTGACCTTTTCTACAAGTGCACACATTTATGTATCCATATATTTCTGCAGATTGACCCACATCCACCAGTTGTCCCGAGCGGTGACCTCAGCTTTAGCCTTCATAAGCAGCTGTGCCAACCCCATCCTCTACACCTTCGCCGGAAAATCCTACATCAAGAAGAACGGCTTCGCCTTCATGGCTAAACTCTTCGAGGGCACGTCGCAGGAGCAACCAAAAACCAAAAAATGTCAAATGGTCAAAAAAGACAGCGCAGCACCGAACAATGACTCCTCAAACACCGCAGTGTCTTCTGCACCAAACGGGAACAACGCATTGACATAAAGAGAC
The DNA here is from genome assembly GCF_014905685.2 of Nematolebias whitei. NCBI lineage: Eukaryota > Metazoa > Chordata > Actinopteri > Cyprinodontiformes > Rivulidae > Nematolebias > Nematolebias whitei. The sequence goes on along the minus strand of NC_056506.1, from coordinate 44,525,608 downwards.
AAGAACAGACTTGAACGAACTCTGAAATCTAAAACCTGTTGGGACATTAAAAAAATAAAATAAAATTATATCAAATTAGTTTAACTCAGGGGAAGATTATAATTCAAAACTAATTTCATGGACTATGTAATTCACTGATTTTTCCAAAGAATGACTGAATGAAATCTTTCCAATAAATATGCAAAGCAGCGACTTATCCCTCTGAATTGTGATTAAATCACAACCAGACAATTGGAAACTGGTTTCCATTTGAATGTTTCAAAGCGTTACTGTCATTTCCAACTAAATCAATGTTTACATTTAGGATGCTTGAAGTTTTCCATGTTTTAAACCAGTTTAATTCAAGGTTTATCCTGAATCCTATAGTAAAACACTGTTTTATGGCTGTTTTGGTCAATGTTACATAAAACCCTCAGATTTGAACATGCTCTGTACTCCTAAAGGATGTCCAGATTGTGACAATTCATTACCAATAATCCAAGTCAGACAAAAACCTGAAAACCTTGAATTTGAAGTAAATGCACCTTGTTTTGTATCGCTGTTTGTCACATGGTTTCACTTTGACCTTGTTTTAATCATTTGTCACTTTTAAAGATACTGCTGAAAAACAAATACTAGAATAAATTTCTTCACATGAATAACTGACGTTTTACCATACAAAACTTCTGCTTAATTTCTGAAACATCTAAATATATTTAGTTTTTTTTTTTTTTTTACATGTTAAAAAGGTTTATTCCAAACCATCTAAATATTTTGTCAGGTCAATATTAGTTTTTCCAGTAATTGTCAAATAGGTTTGTTTTATTTATTGTTTTATATATATATATATATGCATATATATACATATTATTATATATGCATATGCAACATATACATATATATATATATACACACATGTTGGATCACATCTTTTAAAAACAGGAGGACACACTTTATAAATGAAACCTCTTAACAAAAGCTTTACTTTATCAATTAAACTGTTCACTAAAATGGCATTTCATATTACAGATATTTCAAGTTTACAGTTACACTTTCAAATCCTTCGACTCATCTGCTCATGTTTATACTACGGTAGTACATTTGCATGCAAGTAAATAAACCCTGGTAGAAATCAGTACAACAAAACTAATAAGCACCTACAGTGAAGCTATTTTGCTTAAATTTAACAGTATCCAGAGGCCACAAGTTTTATAGTACCAGGGAAGGGCAATTATTTTTTTTCCATGGGAACACGAGCAACAGAAAATACTATGATGGGCCAGGCCAAAAGATTTTATTTAATTTTGCATATTAGTTGTATTTCTTTATTAAAAGTTGTAAATAGCATTGTTTTGACAAGCTAAGAGTTAATGTTATGATTAGGCAATGAAAAAGTTAAGTTACCACACAAAAAACGTAATTTCAATTAAATTTCCCAATACTGTACAACAGTAAACAAAATGAACATTTTTACCACTTGTGACATCACATAAGTGATAATTTTCAGTCGCATTCACCCAAAAACAGTTTGAATTTCATTTAGTTGGAATGACTTTCTTAGTCTTTTATGCATTACAATATTGTCTTTGTATTCCAAATATTATACTGTGTACATAATCTCGTTCCATGCATCATATTATAACGAGCCAATGAACTGTGAAATAAGACTTTGACAAAAAAAAAAAAAAAGACCACTTCTAGTTGGTGCCTTTATATACATTTGTAGTCAAGCCCAGTGGTTCCAAAACCTGGTCCCTGAGGAACACCATCCTGCATGTTTCAGTCGTTTCCTGCTCCATCACGCCTGATTCAGTGATTTAATTACTTCCTGAAGTTCTGCAGAAGCCTGTTAATCACCCATTCATTCAAATCTGATGCATCAAAGCAGAAACAAGTAAAACATGCAGGACGGTGTTCCTCAAGGACCATGGTTGGGAACCATAGGTCTGACCACGGTTGGGAACAGGTCTGACCAACTCATTTTGGGTTTTCCATTTTTTCTTCTTCCTTGTTTAGTTTGAAAAATCTAGGCTTTGTTGGGCTTTAACAAGAGCATTAAAGTCAGGTTGAATGTGTGAGGTGCAGATGCGAAGCAAAGCTGACAGATGTGATCATCAGTGAGAGAGGATCCGTATCTGGATTTGGTCAACTTCATCACTAAGAACGTTTGTTCACATGTGTAGGTAGAGCCAAAAAGAAACAAACATCTTCAGAGCATGTCTCCTTATGTTTGGAAAGTTCTCCTTTTTGAGAGAAGAGTAGAAATCCAGTAGTGACTTTGACTTAAAGTACTCTGCCAGTAAAAAATCACACTGCAGGTCAATGAGTTCCAGCTGAACATCACTGGGTGCATTATACACATCGAAGAGGGAGAGGAAATCGTCTGCATTTCATCCTCTATTGTTCTGAAATCTTCAAATCGCCTCCAAAACTCACCATGCAGCGCGCCTAACATGGACGAGTACCTGTGGAGGTGATTAGCTGATGGTGCGACTTCTTTCAGGGTTTGCATGTGAGTGAGAGTGTTGCTCTCCAGTTGGCTTGACACAAACTGTATCTTTGTCATGAAAGCCTTCACCAGGCTGTGCAGTTCATGAACAAAAAGGCCCTTGCCTTGCAGTTCGGTGGTCAGTTCATTCATCAGTGCAATTTTGTGAGATTTCACAAAGCTAGTCTCGGTTGCTGCATCCCTGGATGTGTGAAGCTTGGCAAAAACACCTTGCCACATTTGTAGCTTAGCTAGCAAAACTTCCGATGCCCGCACCTTTCCAGCATCAGTCAAGTTTTTGTATTGCTCTACATGTTTTGTCTCGTAATGCCGACTCAAATTGCAATCCATAAACACGGCAATATGCTCTCCACAAACTAAACACACAGCATTACCTCTGAATTCTGTAGCTAAATATTTAGCAGTCCATGTTTTTTTGAAAACCCTGCATTCGGAGTCAACTTCATTTTTTAGCACGAGTGGACATTTTTGAAGGCTGAAGTTGCCTTGTGACTTGCTGGTGACAAAGATTCAATCGTGAGCATGTCTTGATTTATGTCGTGCGTCAACTTGTACGTGGATAAAATAAAAACTTAAAAAGCAATGCAGCTTTAGTCCATGCATGAAGTAAAATTAGAAAATATGTTTGTTTTGTGACTCCCAATTAACTACACGGGCTGGTCAGAGTCAACCAAAGGGCTGTACCATGCCCAGGTCTGATTTAAACACTTCAATAATTTAATATGTCTGGTTTGTTCATGACTGAAGAGGCGACTTGATTGAAGTTCCACCTGTAAATAAAAAAATAATAAAAAACTTGACAGTGAAACTCACCTTAATTTAACAGAGTTCAATAATCATTTATGTAATCATTACATATGAATCAGTCCACATTGTACCCATGGTACATTGAAAAAGAAAAACAAGGATTTTGATATACACAACACTGTGATCTGTCAAGTTAAACCTAATGACTATATTAGTACATACTGACACGATCTCCACCATCAGATATATTAAAAGCTACCCAAACAGAAAACCTTGGCTGAATGCAGAGGTACGCACCCTGTTGGAAGCCAGGAACACTGCCTTCTGGGCTGGAAACTCAGAGGAGCTGAGTAGGACAACGAAAGAGCTGGTTGCTGGTATTAAGAAGGCCAAGGCCACATATGCACAGAGGATCAAGGATCAATTCATCTCATAAGAACATCAGAACATGTGGAGGGGCATTAAGTGCATAAGAGATTATAAAGGAAGGAGCAAACAATGCCCCAAAGATCCATCTCTGCCTGATGCCCTCAACAAGCACGCTTTGAAGACCTGAACAGACCACCCAGCACCAGACTCAACTCACCACCGGACGAAGAGCATCTCAGCGTGACCTCAGCCGAAGTAAGGAGTACTTTCAGGAGGATTAATCCTCACAAGGCAACCGGTCCAGACAACATCCCCGGAAAAGTGTTGAAGGAATGTGCTGATCAGCTCTGTGAGGTGCTGGCAGACATCTTTAACACCTCACTTACCCTGGAGACAGTTCCCACCTGCCTGAAGACTGCCACCATCATCCCAGTCCCAAAAAGCTCTACAGTGACTGGTCTGAATGACTATCGGCCAGTGGCCCTCACCCCGATAGTCGCTAAATGCTTCGAAAAACTGGTCATGACTCACATCAAAACAACCATCAACATCAACGAGGACCCTCATCAGTATGCATACCGTGAGAACCGATCAACAGAGGATGCAATCTCCTCTGTGGTCCACACTGCGCTCAACCACCTGGAGCAGAAAAACTCTTACGTCCGTATGCTCTTTGTGGACTTCACATCCGCCTTCAACACCATGATCCCCCAAACCCTGATGGACAAACTATTCACACTAGGACTAAGCCCCTCCATTTGCAACTGGGTACTAGACTTCTTAACAAACAGACCACAGTTAGTGAGGATCCACAACTTCTCCTCCTCCACCATAACCCTCAGCACTGGCTCTCCTCAGGGATGTGTGTTGAGCCCCCTCCTGTTTACTCTGCTCACGTATGATTGTGCAGCTACCCATCCAGGCTGTCACATTGTAAAGTTTGCAGATGATACAGCGGTGGTGGGATGCATCACAAACAATGATGAGTCCAGCTACAGGCAAGAGGTGGAACACCTGGAGAGCTGGTGCAAAGAGAATAACCTTTACATCAATGTGAAGAAGACAAAGGAGATGATTGTGGACTTCAGAAGGAGCAAACACACCTACACCCCCTGAACATAAGAGGATCTGCCGTGGAAGTGGTCTCCAGCTACAAGTACTTGGGTGTACACATGAATGACAACCTCAGCTGGGGCAACAACACCACCAGCCTGATCAAGAAATCAGAGACTCTACTTCCTCAGGCGGCTGAGGCGAGATGGACTGGGAAGCTCAGTCCTCACCTCCTTCTACAGGTGTGCAGTGGAGAGCATCCTGTGCTCCAGCATCAATGTGTGGCATGGAGGCTGCACAGCTGCAGAAAGAAAAGCTTTACAGAGAGTGGTGAAGGCTGCACAGAAGGTGTTGGAGTCAGCCTCCCCACCATCACAGATATTTACACCTCCAGATGCAGGAAGAGGGCCACCTGCATCATGAAAGACCCCACTCACCCAGCACACACACTTTTTGTCCCACTCCCCTCAGGAAGGAGATTGAAGAGCATTAAGTGTAGAACCACTAGACTGAGAAAGAGCTTCTACCCTGAAGCTGTTAGATTCATGAATCCCTAACCAGAATAATCACTGTGAAAAAAATCACTGTAATGCCACGTGTTTGCTGATATGTGCTGCTGATTATACATGCTGCTGATCTCATGCTGCAGATTTATTTCATGCTGCTGTGTTCATTTGTCCTAATCTGCTCACACAGACTCATGTTCGTGCTGCTCTTGTTCGGCATATTGTTTTTGTACTACTAGTGCTTAGCGTATTTTTAGTTTAACGTTTTTCTTAGTTCATGTCTTAGATCTTCTTACTGTTTTTCTTTTACATTTTATACTTTTGTTGGATGTAGCTGGGACTCTGTAACAATTTCGTTCCACCACATGTACCACATGTAGTGCGTGCTTATGACAAAGAAAGCTGAATACAGCACCTCAGACTGAGGAAGTCTTTCGGATGAAAGACGAAACGTTTCTACATTTTTTGTTGTTTTGCTTTTTGAATGTCCAGAGGTCCAGATTTAACTTTTTTAGATTTTTCTACCTGGATTAATGAGCATGCATCAGGTTAAAATTGAATAGTTCTCATTTGATTTATTTCATGTGATTCTCAACCTGCCATTGTGTATCTGTTCCTTCTTCCAGTTCCACTCAAACTCAATCGGTAGATGGCCGTTTGCCCTGAGCCTGGGTCTGCTAAAGGTTTCTTCCTCATGGAGTTTTTCCTTTCCACTGTCGCCTTTGTGCTTGCTCAAGATGAGAATCAACTGAGTTAAATTCAAATCAGTAGAATAGAATAATAGAATAGAATAGCTGTACTGGATTATTGTATAGTGTGTCGAGGGGCGTATAACGTGCTGTATGCACTACTCAATAAAAAAAAAATTAAAAAAACAGAAAATAAACACTTTTGTGTTATTTTATTTTTTTATTAATAACACACAGAACTACAAAACACTACAAAAGAGAAAGATATATACAAACACTCGTGAAGGGTGTCAGAACTACAGTTTACAAGCTAGGGGGGTTACAAAATGATAAAAATTGAGTAAATATATATAAATAACATTAAATGAAAAGAATAAACATAAGAAACAAAAAGGAGCAAAACAATACGAGAAACTTAAAACAACAAGTTTTTTTATATCTGTTGTGAAATGGTTCTAGCAGTTTTCCAGTTTTTTTTTATCTACTTATTGAAGAATAGTACAACTTGAATTCGTTCATAAAACACGGGAAGGAGGGCTGATTGTCCCTCCACTTACTACAATGAATGTGGTACTTTGCTATAAGGATGACTATATTTATAGCATCAGAGTAAGCTGACCTTAAATTATCCATGTAAAATAAAATGGCATCAGCATCAAAGGGAGGAATGTTCAGTTTTAGATTAATCCAGTTTGTAATGTCAGTCCAGAAACTTTGTGAGTATTGACATGAAAAAAACAAATGTTCAAGGGACGCTGTAAGCCCGAAAGTCGCGTTTTTGTGACGTTGCAGAGCAGAATCACGTGGTTGGTAAAACTATAAATTCTCGTGCAGCAGCGGTTTAGTTCCTTTTAGTGCGTGCTCTGTTCGGTTGTTGTGCTGCTGTAGTTATCGATTTTAAAGCCTTAAAACGGTAAATTAATATTCTCATTGTTCTTATATAAATTGATATGTTTTAAAGCTGGTGTGAGGTCACGTGGATAGTTCTTAAAAATTGTTTTTATTCCACTGAGTACCAACCTCGTGGCAAATGCTACGAGTCAGATTTTATGCATTTGGTTCAGTTAAACCAACCAAAATAATTATTTTACTAACTTATAAGTTTATGTACAGATTGAGATGCTTAAGTGACTTTATTTTAGGATTCTGATTTGTCAAATTTAAAGTGGTGTAACTTTCCAGCCGAGGGGGAACAAGTCGAACCTTAATGATGAGTTGCATGTGTCCGTGTTTCACATGAAACTGATGATTATTTTTCACAGCGCTGATGGGTTTGACTTTTTAGACTGTTCAGGTTGTTACATTTAAATAAACAAGTTTAACGAGTTTTTTTTTTTTTTTTAGTATCTGTGTGGAAGCCTTTTCGGATAAGGTAAGAGCTTTATTTGTTCAAAGTGAAATATATGTCAGTATTTTTTTTTATCTGTTCAAAACCTCATTATATACTGTATTTGACCAATTTGCCCACAGTGTGTTAATCTAGTCATTTAGGTTTAACTTGACAGATCATAAAGTTATATTATATATCAAGTCCTTAATTCAGTTCTTTTTCAATGTACCATGGTCACAATGTGGACTGAAAATGTAATGTTTATGGAAATGGTTATCAAATAATTAAGATGAGTTGATTCCCTGACATGTGGTTTTTTTTTACATTTACAGGTGGTGGGACTTCGATCAAGTCGCCTCTTCAGTCATGAACAAACCAGATGTATTAAAATTGTTTAAACTATAAAACTTGTGACCACTGGATCCTCAGTTTGTTCCTTTTAAGCAAAACGTCCTCACTGTTTTTGTGATACTTTGATTCATGTTATACTGATTTCAACCAGGATTTATTTACTTGTATGCAACTATATTGGTATAAATGCATTTTGAGCAGATAAGTCTTAACACTTTAAAACTGTAAATGTAATGGTAAACTTAAAATATTTGTAATATGAAATGCCATTTTAGTGAACAATTAAATTTCTTAATTAAAGCTTTCTGTAGTTCAGATGTTTCATTTCTAAAATGTATTTATAAACTTGTTATAAAATGTGATTAAACGTGTATGAAATACAGATCCTTAAAAAATTAGCATATTGTGATAAAGGTCATTTTCCATAATGTAAGGATAAACATGAAACTTTCATATATTTCAGATTCATTGCACACCAACTGAAATATTTAAGGTCTTTAATTGTTTTAATACTGATGATTATGGCATACAGCTCATGAAAACCCAAAATGCCTGTCTCAAAAAATTAGCATATCATGAAAAGTTTCTCTAAACAAGCTATTAACCTAACCATCTGAATCAACGACGTAACTCTAAACACCTGCAAAAGATTCCTGAGGCTTTTAAAAACTCCCAGCCTTGTTCATTACTCAAAACCACAATCATGGGTAAGACTGCCGACCTGACTGCTGTCCAGAAGGCCATCATTGACACCCTCAAGCAAGAGGGTAAGACGCAGAAAGAAATTGCTGAACGAATAGGCTGTTCCCAGAGTGCTGTATCAAGGCACCTCAGTGGGAAGTCTGTGGGAAGGGAAAAGTGTGGCAGAAAACGCTGCACAACGAGAAGAGGTGACCGGACCCTGAGGAGGATTGTGGAGAAGGGCCGATTCCAGACCTTGGGGGACCTGCGGAAGCAGTGGACTTGAGTCTGGAGTAGAAACATCCAGAGCCACCGTGCACAGGCGTGTGCAGGAAATGGGCTACAGGTGCCGCATTCCCCAGGTCAAGCCACTTTTTGAAACTGCGGTAGAAGCGCCTGACCTGGGCTACAGAGAAGCAGCACTGGACTGTTGCTCAGTGGTCCAAAGAACTTTTTCGGATGAAAGCAAATTTTGCATGTCATTCAGAAATCAAGGTGCCAGAGTCTGGAGGAAGACTGGGGAGAAGGAAATGCCAGAAGTCCAGTGTGAAGCACCCACAGTCAGTGATGGTCTGGGGTGCCATGTCAGCTGCTGGTGTTGGTCCACTGTGTTTTATCAAGGGCAGGGTCAATGCAGCTAGCTATCAGGAGATTTTGGAGCACTTCATGCTTCCATCTGCTGAAAAGCTTCATGGAGATGAAGATTTCATTTTTCAGCACGACCTGGCACCTGCTCACAGTGCCAAAACCACTGATAAATGGTTTACTGACCATGGTGCTCAATTGGCCTGCCAACTCTCCTGACCTGAACCCCATAGAGAACCTGTGGGATATTGTGAAGAGAAAGTTGAGAGACACAAGACCCAACACTCTGGATGAGCTTAAGGCCGCTATCGAAGCATCCTGGGCCTCCATAACACCTCAGCAGTGCCACAGGCTGATTGCCTCCATGCCACGCCATTCATGCAAAAGGATTCCCGACCAAGTATTGAGTGCATAACTGAACATGATTATTTGAACGTTGGTGTTTTTTGTATTAAAAACACTTGTCTTTCATTGGTGGGATGAAATATGCTAATTTTTTGGGACAGGCATTTTGGGTTTTCATGAGCTGTATGCCATAATCATCAGTATTAAAACAATTAAAGACCTGAAATATTTCAGTTGGTGTGCAATGAATCTGAAATATATGAAAGTTTCATTTTTATCATTACATTATGGAAAATAATTACCTTTATCACAATATGCTAATTTTTTGAGAAGGACCTGTATAACTATATCTTGTGGTTCCTTGTGCATGTTCTTTAGTACTGAAACTTGACAATTTTCTTGCAGGATCAATAAAGTTCTTGTGTAAATAAATAAATAAAATTATATATACAAGTTGCTGTACTAAAATATCAAACTCATTTCAAATAGGGAAATTTAAAATGAAATTGTCCAGGATTTGGCATCCTAAACGGAACGAGTTTAAATTAATGTGCAACCAAAACAAAATGTCAGGAAAATTTTGCACTTTTTACGTGTTAAAAACAGTACCACCCTTTTTATTTTTTTTACATCCAAATATAAATGTTTAAATGGGTACAGGTTTGTAACTATTTGGCCTACCTTTTTAACTAGAAAATGACGTAACTGTCGGGAGTACGGAACGCCCTTTGAGCCAAAAAGTATTCAGATGACCCTACCCCTTGACTAAAGTGAGTGTTGGGGTTTCAGTGAGCGTTCGGCGACAGTTTGTGGCCATGAGGGTTTTAATAGGTATGTTTTTTTTTATTTTTATTATTTGCATCGTTGTTGATTAAAATTGCTCAGCAAGGTCGGTGTGACAATGCTAACAGCTAGCTAGCCGCTAAATTGCACCCGCAAGCTGATCTGCATACAATAACTTATTAAACTGCATACAATAACTTATTAAACTGCATACAATAACTTATTAAACCGATAAGTGTGTTTGATGCTCGTCCTTTACATTTTGGGATTTAATAAGGAACATTGGCTAGCGTGTAATTTTTACTGAAATTCAAGCGACATTCACCTTTAATATGCGGGAGTCTTGTTTTGTAAGCATGCATTCCACGCATGCGCACTTGTGGGACTTGAATGTGATTTTTGTGTTTACAGATGTGCACACAACCCCTATCTGTGATAAATGTAAACACAACAAAAAAAATTCATAAGTCTCTTGGTATAGTTAAAAAAAATCAATAATTAAAAAATAAATTCAAGGATCGCCGTTTTTGAGTTATGACAGTTGAGGGTTTTTTTTAGATAGTCTTTATCTCTTTTTGGGGCAGCTGTGGTTGAGTGGATAGAGCAGTCGTCCTCCAATGCAAGAGCTGGGGGTTCGATTCCACCAGCAGTCACGTGCCAAAGTATCCCTGGGCCCCTGAACCCCTCATTGCCTCTGTGTCCCATCAGTGTATGAATGTGATAAAGCTCTGATTATTCTTTGTAGAGATCTAGTAGTGCTGTATGAATGGGTAAATGAAGGCGCAGATTATAGTGTAAAGTGCTTTGAGTATCTCGATAAGATAGAAAGGCGCTATATAACTACAGCCCATTTACATTTTAGCAATATTAAGTGAAATTGCGTCAACTATAAGCGACTCCTGGGTGTGATTTGCATCCTCTTTTCTTGAGTTTCTCAGCATGTACATTTAATTTTCCATTTAGGAGGGGGCTCTGGTTTTATTGGCCGGGAGCTGACTCATCTCCTCAAAGCCAAAGGTCATGAGGTCACAGTGATATCTCGCCAACCTGGTCCAGGAAGAATAACGTGGGTATGGTCAGAGCTTCATCACAGCAGCTGAATCTGTCACTAAACTGTGTGGCAGCATGGTGAAACTGACTCTTATGTTGCTTTTCTTACCTTTTTTTTTTTATACATTCAATACTTTTGCATCTGCAGGGTGAATTAGAGTCCGGCGGCCTCCCACAGTGTGACAGTGTTGTAAATTTGGCTGGAGAGAATCTCATGAACCCTCTTCGATGGTGAGTAACGACTGAATACACGGTTCGTATCAGTGATTTAAAGTGGATTTAACATTTTTTGAGGCTGCATTCATGAGCTCATTAATAACAGACTTGTTGTATTCTTCATAACTTACATCACATAGGATCTGAGAGAGGAGTAAGTGAACAGACAATGTGGCATACATTTAATTTTTGTTGTAAAGTTTATTTTACTGTTTGTTGGGATGTTTATGACACCTCATGGACAGACAGTTCATGTATGGGTTTTATAAAAGACATGAGCCTAATATTTAAATTAATAATGTTCATTTAGTTTCACCTCAGTCTTGTCAAAGCTCCAAAATTCATGGTTGAAACTTGTGCCTTTGTGTAAAAAGTAGTTTTTCTCTGCAAAAAGAAGCTGAGAACTTGTTTACTGATGTTTTACTAAAAGCTTTGTGTGACAAATGCTATGTTAACGAGCTCAAACCACATGGAGCGTCCGCCATTTTAAGAACTGAAAAACAGGAAGGAGCGACAGCCCATGTCACGTCAACGGGCCTCCCTACCATTTTTCTTGAAGAGACACACTGCTCGCTCCCTCACTATCCATCCTTTGGTTCAAACAGTCTTATACTGCCATCCAGTGGTCAAAAAATATACTACACACAAAAATTAACCATTTCATTTTAAATTTTACAATAAATACTAATTATTGTCAAATTTCAAACAGTGTTATCATTTATCGCAATAATTTCTGAGACAATTAATCGCCCAGCAAAATTTATCGTGACAGGCCTACGTGTTGCTCTACAAGTTAAAGGTTCTCATTTAAATTATAAAGTCAAACGTATAGAGGTTATCCTGAGCTACAGCAGATGATGCACTTTGAGTTTAGCTGGAATTATAAGATTGAATCTGCTGCTAAACGTGAAAGAAAAGAGAAAGAACGAGTAAGACAAAAGTAAAGAATAAATATTGAGGATCAAGCAGGGTGGAGGAGAGTCGGCATCAAACACGTGACACTTTATCAAAATGTCTACCGGCCTGATAATTTGATCATTTCAACCTAACCTTCATTTGCATCTTGATGCTTTACTCAATAAATCCATCATAAATACGCACCATTACACAGAAACAGTCGAACTTCTCCCGAGATCTTCTATGGGCGTCGACATCGTTGCCCTAATTTCAGTCACTTTTCCATTTCTGTGTGTAAATAAAAGCAAGTTCGCAGCCGGCCACAAATTTTGCTCAGGTTTTTAATTAAAAAAAAACTTGTCAACCAGCAAAATGAAAAATAAATAAATGCATATTTTGTTTCCCTTTTATTGTCTTGTCAAGTCTTCATGACAGTGCAGCGAGTACCTTTAATAAATTGTAATGAATTGTTTTCTGTTGCTCGTTGAAGGTGGAATGAAAGCTACAAAAAGGATTTGTTCTCCAGCCGCGTCGACACAACCAAAGCTCTGTCTCGAGTCATTGCAGAGTCCTCCAGTCCTCCTCACTCCTGGGTGCTGGTTTCAGGTTTAGGCAAGCCTGCGCTCACTTTTTATTCCCATCTGAAGCAAACGTGAGGCAGACGGTCTGTTTGTTTGTTTGTTTGTTTGTTTGATCCACAGCCTGCTACAAACCCAGCCTGACAGCAGAGTACACGGAGGACAGCGAGTGGACGCCGTTTGACCTCCTCTCCCGGCTCGTCAAAGAGTGGGAGGCTGCGGCGCGTCTTCCTGAGAGCGTGGCTAAAACCACCAAACAAGTCGTCGTTCGACCTGGTACGTGCAGAGCGACACAGGACGATTAAACACTGATTTAGTGAGATTAAGAATATTTGTAGATTTAAAAACGTGGAGTTAGTTGGTTTTTTTAATCCTAAATTGGGCGTTTGATGCATTTTTCTCATTTTTTTTTAAACCTAAAAGTGACAAAACAAAATCCCGAAGTTGTTGATTTTCAGAGATTTCGAGTTGGTAGTTGCTTCAAACGCTCAAAAATATGACATACGATATTCTCTTCACTAAGCATGTTAAACCCGTGTGTGGTATTAAAGATGATTTAATCTTTCTGTTAAGCTCCTGATTAAAATTTTCAAAATACGCTTCTGAAAACGCTCTTCACAAAAAATAATGAATATGAAATTAAAACATTGTTTTGGGAAGTTCCCCTTGTTTTATTGAAAAAAGTTAATTTAAAAAGACTTAGTGGCACAAAGAGTTTGCAATACAATACAGTTTTATTTATAAAGCAGTTAAAAAACAAAACCGTTGGCCAAAGTGCTGTACACTTAACACATAAAATCAACTGAAACCGTAAAAGTAATGAACTATTAAAATCATAAGGTGCTGTACATTTAATCTCATTGTATAAAAACATTTATTAAAAGTGATACTAAATGTTTTGTTTCTGCTGTTTTCTTTTTTGTACAATTTTACCTTCATGTTTCTGAAGTGGTCTAACGCAGCCTGTTGTTCCTGCTTCTTCCACTAGGGGCAGTGTTGGGTCGTGACGGTGGGGCCATGAAGCAGATGCTGCTGCCCTTCTGGCTCGGTCTTGGGGGGACGCTGGGCTCTGGACGTCAGTCGTTCCCGTGGATCCACGTCTCGGACCTGGCAGGGATCATCGCCCTCTCTCTGGAGCCCCCTGCCGACGCGCCCTGCCCCTCTCCACAGGTGTACAACGGAGTGGCACCTGCGTTCAACACCAACTACGAGTTCACCAAGGAGCTGGGTCAGATCCTGAGGCGGCCCACGATCCTCCCCGTCCCCAGCTTTGTTCTGAACACCCTGCTGGGCTCTGAGAGGGCTGTGATCCTCACTCAAGGCCAGAAAGTCATCCCGAAGCGGACTTTGGAGTCTGGGTATCAGTACAAGTACCCAGACTTGACCTCAGCACTCAAACAGATTGTGGAAAGTTAATTTTTTTAAATATATTAAAGAGTTATAAAAATATAAAAACTGCCTCAAATGTTTGTAAAATCATCGTCATTTGCACATCATTCAGATTTGAGTGTTTTCCCCCATTCATCCCACATGAAACCAGTTAATTCAGGTTTTAAAAGCACTAATCTGTTAAGATACGAGTCAAAATCCCACGGGTTTATAGTTTGCGTTAAAAGCAGTTGAATAAAACTCCACAACTCCTTTCTGTAATGTGTTTTAACAATAAAACAACAAATAGTTGATGGATCAAAGGTTCAAACGTTAAGCAAAATGCAAATTCACACAAACAAGAAAAAAATTGTTTTCTGTAAAGATGCAGCATGAAAGCTGAGAGCTGAAGAAGCTAAAATTCAGTTTTTGTTGCCAACACAGAGAAGTCAATTAAAAAAACTAATTGTAGCAAAGGCTAGCTACTACTTTTAGCAGTAAAATGCTAATGAAAAATAAATAAATCAAACTTTAAACACTAAAGTAGTAAAATGCAACCTAAAAGTAGCAAAAATTTTTAACTAAAAATAGCAAAAGACTAGCTTAAAACTTAAAAGTATCAAATAGAAAGCAAACAACTAAAAGCTGTGAGTAGTAAAATTTGTTAGAAGTAGCAAAACGCAAGGCAAAAGTTGGAAGTAACAAAAAACTAGCTAAATACAGCAAAATGTTTAAAAGCTAAAAGTATCAAAAGGCTAGCTAAAGCAAAAGCAGCAAAAGAATAGCTGAAATTAGCAAGAGGCTAGCTAAATCTAGCAAAAGCCTAAATATATCAAAAGGCTAGCTAAAAAGGTAAGAGTAATAAAGGCTACCCAAAAGCTAAATTAACAAAAGCTAACTAAAAGCTAATAGTGGCAAAAAGCTAGCAAACAGTAAAGTTTGCTTAAGCAAATTAAACAGAACATTGTTTTGACAGAATAATGGAGATCTTGCTGTTTTTCTAGGGTTAAATAATTTTAATTAAAAGGTAAATATTTTGTTTGTTAGTTATGAGAATCAAAGGCTGTAGCACGCGTCTCGTGAATGAGCCAAATGTTTAAATATGTGAATGTCTAAAAGCACAAAGCATGCAAGAGGAGAACAATAAGGTGGTTATAAAAGCAATCAAATGTTTATTGAAGGTGGTGAACCTTAAAATGAGTCAAACAAACTCATCAGGTGTGTTTTAACAGCTCCAGGCAGGAAAAGATGAAGTTTCTGAGCAGTCGGCCATCTTATCTTTATCTGCGTTGATTCAAAAGTCCAAAACCTGTTTGTCTTAAAGAGAATTGTCTTTTGGGACGTTACTCGGGACGTCACTCGGGACGTCACTCGGGACGTCACTCGGGACGTCACTCGGGACGTCACTTGGGACGTCACTCCGGACGTCAACTGTCTCAACGATCGGCAGCTTGTCCCCCCAGTTGCTGTTCCGAGCGCAGCGATACACGTCTCTGACGAAACACAAAAAAAGAATGTTGCGTTAAAAAAAAAAAGAAGTTTATTTTAGTTTTGTTCACCGACAGTGATGGATTATAAAGTATCACAAATGTTCCAAACCTGGTGCTGAAAATAAATTTAGATTTTTCTTAAAGTAAAACAATTTTTAAAGTTTGAGTCCAGACACTGTAGTTTATGTCAAGTAGAGCATTTAATTAATTTTATTTATTTATTTGGTAAAACTTGCCAAAGATGTGAAACTATCTGTAAAATCTGGTGTTGCTTTATTCCTACATCTTTATTTGACCTTTATGACCAAAAACAAAAGATAACAAAGTTTCATTTAGAGACTTTCACAAGATGAAAGCCTCATTTTACTTTACTTACACTTTTGTTTTTATTTTACTTACATTTATCACACATTATTTTAATATTTGTTATATACTTGTAGCTATTAAACAATAAGAAAGTTGTAAAAAAGTATTAAATATTTGAGCAGGGAGGAAAGCTGAATATAGCGTTCAGTCACGTTTAATATTAGGAATTCCCTGTTTGTAGCTCTTAGTGCTTATTTTAGATATAAACTTGGAAAAATTAACATTTTTTTCTTTACATTTCCAGTGTTGGTCAAAATAATTTAAACTACTGCAGAGTTGATTCAGTCACAGAATAAAACACAGAGGTGAAAATCTCCACTTGGAAGAAAGTTAAATTGAAATAAAGACACAGTAAAGTGTTAAAAATCTAATTTTATTTATTTAATTTTTAGCATACTTAAAAAAAAAAAGGTGAGAAAAAACGAAAAGTAGTCAAGTGGCCAGAGAACATTTACAGTTAGAAATTATGACGGCTTTAGTAGGATAAAGAACGCAGAACTAGTTCTGCAAAAATCGATGTAATAATAATAATAATAAATAAATGAATAACCAGCATCACAATAATAAAAGATGAGTGCCCTGCAGGACGGTTCTACCTGCTGTGTTTCCGGGCCGTCACCACCCGGTGCTGCAGCTGTCCGTCGGAGCAGCACATGTGGCAGTGGACGTGTCGAGTTCTGCACACCACCGGTGCGATCAGCCGAGCCCAGTCCAAACCGTCTGGTTCCGCCTCCGCCCGCTCTGCTCGGCTCATAATCAGGTAGCTGAACTTCTCCGTCTGACATTCAGAGTGCTTAGAAAAATAAAATATGTAAATTAACCATCAGATGGGAAATATATCAGTTGTTCAACCTCCCTGGGACAGACGTTTGGCTAAAAAAAACAACTTTATTTTTATTTACCACGAGTATTTCTTGTTGATTAAATAAAAACTGATTAGTTATTCAAAGAACAAGATACAAAAGAAGAAAGTTTAGTAAACCCCCTTTAAGAAAAAAGTATAAATCATAACTGAAGAGTGAACGCTGAGAGCTGAATAAGAGCTGAAATTAGCTAAAGAAGATAAAACTGAGTTGCTAAAGCTGCAGAACACTAGCTGAACCTAAAAAGCAAAATGCTAACTAAAAGCAGCAAAATGTTACAAAAAAGTAGGAAAATGCCAGCAAAAAGTATCCAAACGTAGCTAAAAGCTTAAAATAGCAAATGGATAGATACAGTAAAACTAGCAGAAAGGTAGCTAAAAGAAGCACATATTAGCTAAAAGGTTAAAGCAGTAAACAGCCAGCTAAATGTAGCAGAAGGTAGCTGAAAGTATCAGAAGTAGCTAAAAGTCTAAAGTAGCAAAGAGCTAGTTCAAAGTAGCAAAA
>NC_056506.1:44493890-44503349 GCF_014905685.2 Nematolebias whitei | reverse complement strand
TATATATATTAATATAACTGAGCAATATTTAGTCTGCTGTGTTTCCTCCAACACCTGAATACCTTTAATAAAGTGTCTCTGGCCTCCATAAGCATCTGATGGCCCTCTTTGGTTCCATTTTCTATCAAAACCTAAAAACCCCAAAACAAAACACTTAACTGTTGCTACAAATGGACAGAATGTGTTTTTAGAAAAGCCCACAGGTTTAATGGTTGATTTAACTGACCAGATAAGAGGAGGTCTTCCTCCACAGAGTCATCACGGCTTCTTCTCGCTCCTTCTCGTTGGGAAGCTCCGACAGGGTGAACGCCGCCGTCACCAAATCAAACTGCACCTGCAGGGAGGAACCGCAGCGTCAGGGTCTAACGTACATTAAAAAAAAAAAACAAGTTTGCAACAAATTCATGTTCTAATGAGCTTTATCGATCTCACACAGCGTTCTCAGACTATATGTTGTTCCTGTACTTTAGATTTAAAATAATTTATCAAAAATAAACTTATTGAACGTAAGCATTTAAGGGTATTTTGTCAGAGGATCTAAAGCAAAAGATGAAATGCACTCAGTCTGTAAGAGTTTTTTCGTTACTAAGGGGCCATCTATCACCATGCAGTATATGTCAAGTTATTATTTTGCACAATATTTACAGATGCAAAAGTTGCAACAGGGTTTCTGCAGAAATCAGCCAATCACATTTAATGCTTAAAAAAAATCAATGTATGCAATTAAAATGGCACTTCAGTCCATTCAGAAATCAGACCAAGGTGGTTAGATGGTGTCTAAGAGCCTATTTATACCTGCTGTCCCAGACTAAAGCTTTCATTTTCTTTTTTTTTACAAACTAAAATCCTTCACCGCCCTGATAACCGACGGACAAGTGTCTTCCAGCCACTTTAGCTGGAATTTGCATTTACCCATTTTATCTCTGCTCCTGCAAACTAGAAACAAATTACTAAAATGGTTCTACATGTTACTCTATGTACTTTTTTGTTATCATCACACTTTATTGATTCCCCAAAGGGGAAATATGGCAATAATCCATAGCCGCACTGCCCTCATTTCTCTAAAAAAAACTAATAAAAAATGCTTAATTACACTCAGATTTAAAATTAATGCTTTTTAATCTCATTTAAGTTCAAATTTTGCTAAATCTATTTAATGACTTTTGATGCTTTTTAATGTATCGTGGAAGCACCCTGTGCAAAAGTGAACGTGCACACAAAAAAGTGTATAACAATGTTATTTTTCAGAAAATAAACACCTCTTTACTTGACTTTAATCTGACTAACTCTACATGTCTATTCTGGGACAGAACATGGATGGTTCTGTACGCTTAAAAAAACGATGAAAGCTTAAGGACAGCATGTTTAAGCTGATGTCTCTGATGCTTAATTATTGATTGATTGGTCAGTGCAGAGAAGATAAAAGTAGGCCTGTCACGATACATTTTGCTGGATGATTAATTGTCTAAAAAATTATAGCGATAAACGATAATATTGTTTGAAATTTGACAATAATTAGTAATTATTGTCAAATTTAAGAAGAAATTCTGGTTAATTTGTTTTGAATGTAGTACCTTTTGTCGACCACCGGATGGCAGTATAAGACTTTTTTGAACGGAAGGATGGATAGTAAGAAAAATGGGAGGGAGGCCCCTTGATGTGACATGGACTGTCTCTTGTTCCTGTTTTTCGGTTCTCAAAATGGTGGACGCTCAATGTGGTTTGAGCTCGTTAGCATAGCATTTGTCACACAAAACTTTTAATAAAATATCAGTAAACAAGTTCTCAGCTTCGTTTTGCAGAGATAAACCACTTTTTACACAAAGACACGGGTTTCGACTGTGAATTTTGGAGCTTCGACAAGACGGAGGTTTATCACGACAGGCCTAGATAAAAGGTCATATTGTTTATGTACTCAAATGTTTTACTAACTTTTTTTTTTTTAAACTACGATTTTTGAGCAAATGGAATCCAGATTCATACGTTTCTGCGATAAAAACATAAAAAACAGAGGTTCTAACCTTAGGAGAGACTGGAAGAAACTGCCTGAAATAGACCTGCTGGATGTGAGGTTTAGCTTTTTCATCATCGCCTGCGCAAGAGAAAAGAAACACAGATGCTTCAGTTGATTCTTAAAAACACGAACGTTCTCGTGACATCTTCATCAACCAGCGTTAACCTTTGAGAAGTCGCTCTGCCAGAACGTTCATCGGCCCCGAGCTGTCCACACAAATGATCTCCTTTAAAGAGGCGCCCCAGAACGAGTGCGACGCCCTGTGGGAGGAGAGAAAATTCACTCAACGGGTTGTTTTTAACTTAATTTAGAGGAAAAGCTGAGTTTTAGTTTCACGCCGACCAGGCGACTGTTCCCAAGCCTGAACCAAAATCCAGAAGGAACTGTGGAGCGAACGAGGGATCCCTTTTCTTTATCTGAAAGGCCAAAACACAACAAGGGAAAAATATTTATTTAGCTAGGATTAAAACAGAACATCGTCTTTGTTACCTCATGCAGAGCTCTCTTCACTGCTGCGTAGCCTCCAGCGAGCCGGGCGGCCATGTAGATCACCGCCTGCTCCTCGTTGAACCTGAAACACAAGCAGGTTCAGGATGGAGATCTCACGTTCTGTGAATGCAGCACACATGCTGCTGTTTTAGCCACTCGCACATCAGAACGTTCAGCTTATTGAGAAGAGGGGCCCAATGACTTTTGTTTTTTGTAAACTTTACACTTTTCAGGGTTTTTAACATTATTTACAAGTATTCGCTTCGCAGAATACATTTCAGTTCCTTCATAAACGTTCTCTGGGTTCTGCTTCAGCGTATTGGCTCTGTTTGTCTGTTTTTGCTACTGTTAGTTTTCAGCAAGCATTTGGCTGTTTTTAGCACACAGCTCACATTTTTCACACATTTAACTGTCCTTTAGAAAACTTTTAACTTTTAATAAGCATTTGGTTAATATTTAGCTTTTTTCCACTTAAAGCTAGTTCTTTGCTAATTTTAGTTAGCATTTTGCTATTTAGCTTCTAGCCAGTCATTTGCTACATTTAACTTTTGGCTACCATTTTGATACTTTTACATACATTTTACCTTTTGCTGCATTAGCTTTGAACTTTTTCTACTTTTAGCTTGTGTTTTTCTACTTTTGGTTATTATTAGGTAGCATTTAGCTTCTTTTAAATTTTAACTACTGGTTAGTGTTCTGCTTCATTTTGGTTTTAGAGAGCTTTTGCTTCTTTTAGCTTTTAGCTAATGTTTTGCTCCCTTTAGCTTTTGGGTAATAGTTCACTCCATTTAGGTTTTAGTTTGTGTTTTTCTTCTTTTAACTTTTAGCTAGTGTTCAGCTTATTTTAGCTTTTGCTACTTTTTATATCCCAGCTTAAGACCTTTCTTTTCGCTTTTCCTTCTGATTTAAACTAAAGGTGTTTTTCAGAGTTGATCTTCTTGTGTTGACCTTTCATAAATTTTATTTATTTTTGTTCGATATTTAATGTTTTAATGTTTTTGCCGTCTGCTTCGACTGTAAAGCAGTTTAGTCAACTTCAGGTGATTTATGTAAATGTGCTGTATAAATAAAACTGACATTGACACAACACCATCTCAGTTTGAGCACCTTCAGCAAATTTCAGCAAAGTTATTCAGCACTTGGCGTCCGCACTGCAGGTTCACTTAAAACACAACTTCTCTAGTTTGATTTTAAAAAACATCTAGATGAAATCTGAGTCCATAAAGTTCATAAAATGTGTAAAATGTTTACTATTCATCAAGGCTGACATAAATCTATCTAAACTGAGCAAAATGTGTGTTGGAAAAATATTTTCTTACTTTAGAGGAGTCCAATGATATGTTGTTCTCTTGAGCTCCTTCAGAACCTTCCTTTTGATTTGATCCTCTAGTGCTTGCTCATCAATATCTGCAAGGGGAAGTACGGTACGTTATTCACCTCCATAACTGCATCAAAAGCCTTCTTTGATGCTCTCAGATATTCACTTATGATCATTTGAGCTCTCTGTCACCCACCTCCTACTTTCTGCATGGCCTTCTCCCAGAGCTCCTTCTCCAGGATAATAGCCTTCTGCCTTAGCACTCCATCTTCAACCAGCCGCTTCCGACGCCACAGGTAGTTTGTGAGTTTGTGACTGTGTTCCGCAAGCTTAGATATACAAGCACCTATAATAAAATAAATAAACACACGAGTAAAAAAGCAATATGTCTAATTTCAAGATTCATTCACCCTTTATTTATACAGGTTAGTCTCATTGAGTCACAGATCAAAACAAGCTACATTTGGAAAGAACTGAGCTTACTATGAATAATCGACTTTGCAGCCACCTGGAGCTCCTCGGGCAGGTGCAGGGTCTTCAGGTTGGACACACCTGGGTGTGCCCTGTGTGGTTTTCCTTTCAGGAAATCTACTTTAGGTTGTGGGCTGGTTGCGGAGCTAAAACTCTGATGGAAAAAGTTCAAATGATCAATATTTCACACATCAGTAAATTAAATACTCTAAAATTTATAGTCCAGTCCTATAATTATATTTCCACTGACAAGTTCAAACACATTTAAGCTGATTTGTTTACTCCTGTCACCCCCAATAACACTTGTAATGAGGAAGTGATCACTTTTGCTTTTGTCCTTTCAAAATGTCAGCAAGCTGAAGTTCAGAGTGCCTAATTTTTGTCAGAAACATGAGTCAGGAAGAACAATAATGTCTGTAGCAACGGGATTGTTACCTGGTTTATTGAGCATGAACTTTGGTGAATAATGTCTCTAGTTTTACTTTGACAGAAAGAAAGTTGTTATGCAGGATTTTATCTGATTTTTCCTTTTACTGATTTAACAGAGTCCAATGAGAGACAGCTGTTGGACCATTCTGACTATTATTTTCTAAGTAGATTTGTCTGGTATCTTATTTACTAAGCGGATTAGCACAAATTAGCATTACTGTACACCAATAAATTTTTCTTTCTTACTTTTTATCCCAGTTAAATTGGGACAGTAACAATGAAAATGGGTTTATAATGGTTGACGCAGAACAATTGGGACAAATATATATTCATAAGATTAGTATAATAGACTAAAATAACGTTCTATACTCAGATAAACACATTAAATATATTTAACCTGAACTGATTCAGAATGCTGCGTTCAATGACAACTACGAACAGAACTCACCCTGAACGTTATCTTCATCGTAGCCACCCTCAGACAGGAAACGCATGCTCCATAGCTTCGTGTTGCCATGTCCTTGATGTCTAAACCGAGTTCAAATATCGTAAAAAAAGCAAATTTCATACACACGTTGATAAACCACACGTCCTTCACCTGAGTATCAAGAAAATAATTCCGACCATCGACCAATGCGGAACGTTCGACCGCAATTTTTTATTCCGACGTAATGGTAATAAGAAGAATGCTCACTCTGTATTTTCGCGCGCGTACCGTCCAACATTAGAACCATAGAACTATTAATTTCATAAACTAGAGGTGAAACTGGTTAAGTTTAGGTAATTTTAATGCTTCAATAACTGTCAAGTAAGAAAATACAACCAACAAAAAAGTCATATATAAAACTATTAGTTATAAACTTTGATTGCTGTCGCGTTAACTGCATTAACAACCCACAATGGGCAACCAGCATGAAGTGAGTTTTCTTTAGTATAAACGATCTTTGGCAAACTCCGTTCTCCACCGGCTTGTCCGGCAGAAAACAACTGCGGAAGAATAAAGTTTCCTGCCGTGTGTTTTTGTTGTCGCTTGGTTTCTTCTGTTATTGTTTCCAGCTAAATATATTTGCGCAAACCACCATGAGACGAACCAGATGTTCGAGGAATGCTAGTCAGAATACAGTAGAAAATGGAGACGTCAAGTCCAAAACAGGTTGGTGGTCGTTTAGCTTGACACTTAGCCATTTGGGCTAAGCAACAAGACTACAACAATATTAAAACGTTGTGAAGCAGTGTTTATGGAACAACAGGATGCTCGACTAAAACAAAGTTATTTATTTTAAACGTTCAATTAATTTCTGCACCTGTCAAAACTCACTGATATGTAATATTGTTATTATAAATACTATAAACTAATACAAAAAAAGTGCTACGGTGGAATAAAAGGCCTTCTAGCACATTGTACCATCATCTTACGTATGTTATTATTTGTGTTTTCACACTGACATCTAAAATAATGTGTTTAATGCAAATAAATTAGTAAAATAACACAAGTTAAATAAAAACTTACAAAATTAAACCTATTGCATCTTAAATGAACAGCATAAATGAAGCAGGATGGAAACTGCTTGTGTTAAACTAGAGTTTTTATCCTTCTCGCATGTATTTTTGTTGAGTTCATCAGTCCAAAATGCAGCATTTATTTACAACCGCTTTCTGTGACTCTGATCAGTGTGGCAGTGGAAAGGAGATGAAGGACAGTGGGAATCGTACCCGCCTTCAGCCTGCGCCTTGCTGGATTCGACCGTCTCATCAGGAAAGACATCAGTCACGCTGACCTTCGGATCGGGGACGAAATATGAAGTTGATCTGAAGAAGATGGTCCAGATCAATCCCGTGACGAAGTACAAGAGAAAGATTCGCTCTCAGACTGTAAACGCTGGTGTGTATCACGTGTACTACTGGAACGGTTCTCGCAAAACTGGAATAGCAAATCATTTCTAGTACCACAAATAGTACTCAATGCTTCTAGCGTTATAAACAAGCAAATACTAAACTTGTATTTTATTTTAAAGGGAATTGTCCAGATTAGGTCTTGGTTAATGAAAACCAAACATTTTTTTTTTAGTTTGATGCTGGTGACTTGAGTGCTGTGAGAACTAAAACTGTGAACAAGAGCGACGTTTTAGCATCAATTTTTTTGAAAACCTTATCGTCCCACTGGAAGTTGTTACTCGTGTTGTTGTTTTTGCTTTTTTTTTACTGTTTGTTATCTATTTAAAAAGCATTTTGGGTTTCATTGTTCCCTCCTCTTGTTAAGACAGCTTAGGTGAAGCTGGAGACAAGCCTGCTAAATCAGGACAACCTGCTCCAGACAAAGAGGAAGAGGAGGAGACCGAAGAGCAGCCAGCAGCTAAGAAGAAACGAGGGCAAAGCAGGAGTGAGACAAAACTTGAAAAGACGCCTAAAGAGGAAGCAAAAAGTGAAGGTAAGATTAATATATGTCATATTTTATGTTTAATAGTATCATAAACCTGCTTATACTGATTAAATTGTTAAATATAAAGTACTGTATAAAGCTTTGACTGTCATTTATTTACATGTTGCTTCCAAGAAGCAAACAAATTTATATTAATACTAATAAATTAGTGAGAAAACCACCCACAGTTCACAGAAAAACTGTAAAGACTGTTGATCAAACTTCGAAGTCTCTTCTTTGGAAGCGAAACATACAGAATGTATGGGGTTTAAAACTTTTGCACAGTGCTGTATATTCACCAAAACATGGCTTCGATTTTTCTGGTATTTGTGGATCAGAGGTGGTGCGGACGGTGGTGATGAAGGGCAAAGCTCCGGTGGACCCAGAGTGCAAAACTAAACTCGGAAAGGTACTTTTTCGTTTCTGTCTGCGTGAGAAATGAAAGTCCAGATTGCGGTTTCACACCTGATGCTGAGACACCTTTTCAAATATTGTTTACGTTTTGATAATTCAGCTAATATAAATTACATTTAAGGGTTTAAAATAGTAGCTGCTTTATGCGTTTGCTCATGCCTGATTAAAATGTAAAGTTCTCATAATTTGGTGATTAATGAAAACAAAAAGTAAAGTGCTTTATAAATAAAGTTGCGTTGTATTGTAAAAAATATTTCAAAATATTGAATCGTTTTTTCTTTCAACATTTACTATATTCACAAATGCACAGATTTAATCATGTATAAAATTACAACACGTTTGCTGTTTACTTTTGCGTGTTTTCAGCAGTTTGTATTATTTTTCCTGTTAAACGGGTCACCAACTCGACCAACATACTCTTCACCTTAAAGCTGCTTTCGTGACTTTTTGGGTTAAAGTAATGATTTATCTTTAAACCATAGAGCAAGATTTAGCTTCCTTGTTTTATAAAACATTTTGTGAAGTTGTATCTTCTGTATTTACAGACCAGCGCGTACGTTTTGTTAAAGCTTGTCAATTTTCAGGTATTTAACAAACAGCTGTTTGGAAATAAAACAAACGGAAGGTATAAAACTTATACTTGATGCATATACATTAAATGAGACTCAGTAAATGTTTAACCAGGTGCGTTCTTAGCATCTATTTTAAATTATGGATTTTTACAGTATAATAAAAGCCACATTTCAAGGTACTTCTTTTGAGCACATTTCTTAAATAGATTTTTGGATTTTAAATTTATGGCACTCTTCTTTGGCCACATAAACACGTTTTATACGTGTTTTTTTCAGAGTTTACGGCCACTTGACTCTGTCTGCCGTGGATCTGTTACAGACCTTAAACTCTCGACACGTTGCTGCACGTACGCCCGCACTGGATGGTCCTCTGACCATCCACAGATTGAATCATTGGTGTGTACTTATACATAAAGCTGTACTGGGTCCTTTCTCCTCGTTTCATAAATTGTTATGACAGAAGGACGACCACTTCGCTCCCAGGACTGCGACTTAATGTCTGTACCTAAAGTCCAGACGGGACAAAATCTAATCTACCGGTAATCTAAAAATGAAGGAGTTGGTTTCATTAAAAGTATTTAACGGTGTTTTAGTAGATGGTGAGAAACAAATGTCAGGTTTCAGTATTTTATCTAATGTGGCTAAGTATTTGTTTGGTCGTGTAACCAACTTTAAGGCGGAGCTCTTTTGGTTTATTTGATTTAAACCCTAACAGTTGTTGTTAAAGATTGTTTTATGAAACTTTGTGTTTTGTTGCCAGTATTGGCCAGGAAACTCTTGTAAATGCACTGTTTTTAAAATCTCTGTCCCAGTAAAATAAAGTAGAGAAATAAACTGAAAACATTTATTTATTGGTGTATTTACATTATTTCATGAACACGTTCTTCTCTTTCAGGCTCATGTTTACTGTGAAGGAACCGACGTGTATGACGTGATGCTAAACCAGGTAAACTACTTAACATTTAATCACTGATGCACAAAACTTTGCTGCATTTGACAGTAAAACTATGATAAACTTGCCCTCCTTTTCAAACTTCAGATTCAGTTCAATTCAGTTTATTTATATAGCGCCCAGTCACAACTGAAGTTGTCTCTGTGCACTTTACAGAAACATTCACATACATTATAAATGCCAACTAGAAAATGTTTCTAAGTAAGTAAGAAAGAAAGAACGACGGTAAGGAAGCAAGTAAGTCAGGATGTAAGGAAGTACGATAAGTAAGGAAGTAAGTAAGGAAGTAAGTCAGGATGTAAGGAAGTACGATAAGTAAGGAAGTAAGTCAGGCTGTAAGGAAGGAAGGATGTAGGGAAGGAAGGATGTAAGTAAGGAAGG
>NC_056506.1:44478528-44493880 GCF_014905685.2 Nematolebias whitei | reverse complement strand
GGAAGGAAGTAAGAAAGTAAGTCAGGATGTAAGGAAGGAAGGATGTAAGGAAGGAAGGAAGTAAGAAAGTAATGAAGGAAGGATGTAAGTAAGTAAGTCAGGATGTAAGCAAGTATGCCAGGCTGTAAGGAAGTAAGTCAGGATGTAAGGAAGTAAGTCAGGATGTAAGGAAGCAAGTAAGAAAGGAAGGAAGGATGTAAGGAAGTAAATAAATAAGTAAGGATGTAAGGAAGGAAGAACGGAAAGAAGGAAGTAAGAAAGGAAGTAAGGAAGTAAATAAGAAAGTAAGTAAGTAAGGATGTAAGGAAGTAAATAAGAAAGTAAGTAAGATCTAAACAGTACTAGGATCTAGTCTGGTCAATTATCTAAATATGAAAAGTCCAACTTCTGATGAATAATGTCAACTTCCTCAAAGTTAAAAGTTGATCTCTGACAGCGTTGATTAAACAATACTGGAATTAATAACACAATGAAAATTTAAATCTGCCCTGAATCATCATATTTAAACTAATTGATCATTTGAGGGATCAATAAACTTTAGTTTTTGTTTTGCAGACAAATCTTCAGTTCAACAACAACAAATATTACCTGATCCAGCTGTTGGAGGACGACAGCTCCCAGGTTTACAGCGTGTGGATGAGATGGGGCAGAGGTGAGTTTACCTGCTGCGGAAAGGCGGAGCAAAAATATTTTTTGCCCCCGTCTGTCTGTCAGCAAAATATCTAATGAATATTGGGACTTTCAGAAAGTAAACATCAAATGTACATCTGAGACCTTTTAACTTTTGGAGTCAACCCGATTCAAGATGGCCGCCACAGCAAAGCCATCATAGCAAGGACAAAAACAGCTACAAGTCAGGCAGCTTCACAGATGAGCTAAAATTTGGTGTGGTAGTAGCTGAGAGTCTTTCCTAACACATGCTCCAAGCGCTGACTCATCATGCTAGCTATTGCGTGCTGTATTAAAGTTTGACCCAAAATGGCTCCAACTCTGTCATTCCTTCAAAACAAACGGGTCAAACTGCGTAACTCGATCACTTTAACCTTCTGTTTCCACAGTGGGCAAAGTGGGTCAGAACAGCCTCGTCACCTGCGGAGGAGATCTGCTGAAGGCCAAGGATGTCTTCAAGAAAAAGTGAGGTTGTTTAACTTAAACCCTTCAAAGATGTCTCCGATTTAAACCAAACAAACCGTTTTAGTTGAATTCTGAACCTTTGCTGCAGATTCCTGGACAAGACGAAGAACGAGTGGGAGCACCGGGGGAGTTTCGAGAAAGTAGCTGGAAAATACGACATGGTGTTCATGGACTACAACACGGATGAAAAGGTACGTTTGAAACCTCAACCAGGAGTTTGCATCAATTCTTAAAAGTCCTTACGTGACCAAATCTGTGCAGCCTAAACTTGATGACCGTAGCTCCTCGATCAGTCTCCCAGTCTGAGAAATCACTCCTGATCAAACAACATGAGCAGAACAACATGGGAGAGTGTTGATGATGATGATGTATACTTTATTGTCCCCGAGGGGACATTTGTCTTGGACATTGTGCGCTAAACAAAGCTTCTTCCACAGTTAAATACACTACAAACAATAAAACCATGTGAACACCACAATAAAAGAAAAAACACATATACTCAATAAAAACACATATTGCACGTTCCCACATACATTCCAGCAAGTAACCGAAACAACAAATCACACCAGAGCATCAGCAGCTTGACAAAATACTGTATGCCTACTTTATTAAACAATCAGAGTGATGTAGGGACAAATTAATTTTTAAATCTGTTCAGTCTACAAGCTGGGACTCTAAACTGTTTTATATTGAGCATGCATCAGGATGTTTTCCAGGTGGTAACAGTTCGTGTTGTGAGTTGAGGATGTGAGCGGGGTCAGACAGCACCCTCCGACCATGTCTGAGCACAGACTCATCGTAGATCACCTTCACTGCAGTTTGTACCCTGCAACTAAGTTTAGATTTGAGTTGCACAGAGATGACCATACCACGCCGACATTCCAAACCTGATGATGCTTTCCAATACGGCCTGATAGAATAAAACCACAAGCTTCTGGTTAACCCCAAAGACGCTGAGTCTACGTAAAAAACACGATCTCTGTTGTAGACGGGAGCGCAACATATTCACATGAATGTCCCACTTGAACAGATTGTCTAAGTGAACACCCAGACATCTGTAAGAACAGACCTGGTTTATGTTCTGCACCACTGAACAAAAGACTGAACCTCGTTAAAATATGACGAGGAGTCCATGTCCTCATGCAGCAAGCTGAGAATAGCAGTATCCTCATAAAATTTAAAAATGTAATTCCCGGGGCAGCTGCAATCATTTGTGTAAATGGTGGACAGGAGAGGTAACAAACACTGGGGAGCCCCAGTACTGATGGGCCTTGGCTCTGATAAGGTGTTATTGACTCTGACTAGCTGTGATCTGTTTGTTAAAAAAGAATAAAATAATTTAATAAGAAGAGGATTAAGATTCCTCTGCTGTAAGCAGGTGAGGCTGTAGGGTATTAAAGCAGAACTAAAGTCTATAAACAGAAGACGGGCATAGGCCTTTGGGTTTTCAAGTTGTTTAAGAGTTAAGTGTGTGATGCCATTAATGGCATGATCGGTACCTCGTCCCTGTCTTTAATCGAACTGGAACGGATCGAGACCAGGATTTATCTCTGATTTCAAGAGGGACGCAACATTTTTCTCAAAACACTTCATTACTATTGATGCTAGTGTCACTGGTCTGTGGTCATTATTATCACATGGACTTGATTTCTTGGGGACTGGAACGATAATTGACCTTTTCCAAAAAGAGGTCAGTTATTATTCCAATCCCCAAAAAATGTCCACGTCTGTAGTGTTTTAAAGACGGTTCGCAGATTAATCACATGCGTGAGAAGTTTCAGACTGAAACCAAAAAATCATGTTGTCTAAACAAAATATTATAAAACGTGTTTGTGGACGTGCGTCCCTTCCAGGAGGAGAACCAGACCGCGGTAGATGCTGCACAGAAAAAGAAGCCGTCCAGGCTGGACGCCAGAGTTCAGTCGCTTCTCGAGCTCATCTGTGACCTGAAGGCCATGGAGGAGTGCGTGCTGGAGATGAAGTTTGACATCAAGAAAGCTCCTCTTGGTCAGTGACTCGAAAAATATTTACAGAAGAAAAAAAAAAAAAGGTTGAAATGGGTCGTTTTGTAGCTTTTATTTCTCCCGACATTCCTTCTTTTACCTGTAGGGAAGCTGACCACAGCGCAGATCCGCGCTGGCTACGTCGCCTTGAAGAAAATCGAGGACTGCTTGAAGAGGAAAGGCGGCAGTCGGGAGCTGCTGGAGGCCTGCAACCAGTTTTACACCCGCATCCCACATGACTTTGGGTAAGGAGCGTACAGCGATAACGTAGAGAAAACACATCCTAATTGTTTCTTGATCTGTGGTGTGATTTTTACAGCTTGAGAACTCCTCCAATCATCCGCTCCGAAGAGGAGCTGAAGGAAAAAATCGCTCTGTTGGAGGTAAACTTTTTTTAACCCTTCATTCTTCTGCAGTCGCCTGACCCTGTCACACACTGGACGTTGCGTGTTGTAAATACCGCCTGCTGTCTTTTCTTGAAGGCGCTAAGTGACATCCAGATTGCTGTGAAAATGGCCCAGTTGAACGCAGACAGCGACGAGCATCCGTTGGACAGTCAGTACCACTCCCTCCAGTGCAAACTGCAGCCTCTGGACTCCAGCAGCCATGAGTACAAGGTCAGTTTACTCTTTATTAGGAGTGTAACGGTCCATTTGTACTTTGGTGGTCCGGTACAAACATTTGAGACGGGTACAGTGAACTAAATAACAAATACATCAGTGACAGGTGATCGCCGCTCCAATCTAGAAGCAGACAAGTTTTATTTACCACCAAACAAAGAACGGTTGGTCCAGAATAACATGCTGAATCTTTAAGATGCAGTTATGGCAGGCAGTTGTGTCAAGTAATCAACACTTTAGGAAGTACTACATCAAGCCACAATTCAGTACCCCATATATTGAGCGTCGTTTCACACCAGCACTCAGCTAGCTGAAAAGTTGGAATTCACATTTAATTTATTTATTATTTTCACTGTCATAGACGTTATTTTACATAAAGATTCAAGGATTTTTTTATTGTCATACCAGCACACATTTGCATGGTTATGGTCCAAAATTTGGACTCGGGTCCCAGATCAAGAAGCCTAACAATTAGTGCAGTGCAGCTACCGAGAACGCTCTTCACCGCACAGCGATAGAAGCTCCTCAGGACAGAGCTCCCAAGTCCAGCTCTCCGCAGTTTCCTGAGGAAGTAGACGCTAGTGGGCCTTCTTGACCAGGCAGGAAGTGTTGGCTCTCCAGGTGAGGTCACTTGTTATATGCACCCCCAGGTACCTGTAGCAGGAGACACCCTCCACAGCTGCTCCTCTGATGTGTAAGGAATGAAGAGGATCCTTGTAGCTTCTGAAATCCACCACCATCTCCTTGGTCTTCTTCACATTGATGCAGAAATTATCGTCTCTGCACCAGGTGTTCGACCTCCTCTCTGTATTTGGACTCCTCGTTGTTCGTGATGCGTCCCACTACTACTGTGTCGTCATAATATCAACAGGTCCGTTTATTGAAGAAAGCACTTCTTGATTTTTGTTTTATTTTTACTAATATTTTTTCCAGATAATCACATTTTCAGTTTGGCCAGTGGCAGTGGTTCCCAAAGTGGGGGGCGCGCCCCCTGTAGGGGGTGCAGCGCCATTGCAGGGAGGTGCGGTATGAGTGGATTCAGGAAACCGGAGCGGAGCAGGAGAAGGCCCTTTTGCCTAGTTCAGTCCACACTGAGGGAACACTGCATGTAATAATGTCCTGAGAGCGCACGCTGTAGCTGCACTCACTAAATGAATGCTTGGACACTGCTAGCATAATGGACAAGTTTTTGACGGGGCTCCCACATAAACGCAAAGCAGAAGATGAAGCACTGGTAAATATGCTTCTAAACCAACTTCCCTCCAAGCCAAAGAGTAGAAAATACGACGGAGCATGCTTTACCTTTTGCTCCACCTGCACATTGTAGCGTTATAAGGAGAGACCACAGTCTTAACGTGCTAGCTTGTGACAGTATGAAGCCTAACAAGCTACGACGCCACTTGGAGACGAAACCACCGGAGCACAAAGACAAGTCGGTTGACTTTTTCCAGACAAAAACTCATAAACTGCTGTGCTCAACAGGGTCTCTTTACTAAAGCTGCATAAATGCTCTGCTGAGCTCAGATAAAGTTGCCGACCAAGTGGCAGAGTGTAAAAGGCCACACACAACTGCGGAGGATTTAATACTTGGCTGTGCTATAGATATGCAGGTTGAGTCAAAGACACCGGCTACATTTTGGATTGGAGTGGAGAAAGATGACCCTCTGCTAGGTAAGAGAGCCCTGGCGCCGTACTTCGTCCTTTTGCCACATCCCTCTTATGTGATGGTTTTTCTGCCGTGGCCTCAGTCAAGACAAAATACAGATCACAGCTGGGCACTGAAAGTGAACTCAGTGGAAGAGTCACAACTGCAACCCAGGTTTGCTCAATAAAAAATGAGCAAACCTGGGGGGTGGGGGGTTTCCTATAAACTAAAGTGGGGTCCAGCAGAAAACGTTAGGGAACCACTGGGTGTGTTGATGTTTATAGTTCTGGTTGGACACAGAAAGACAGAAAAGTGTGAAGTATTTTATTTTATGGCATATTTCCCAGTTGATAAATCTTACACTACTTCTCTATTTAATTACTAATGTAAATAGTAAACAATAAAGCCAAATTGTAAAAGCAAAATTAATTTAGAGTGATTTCAGACTCTTGACTGGTTGTGTTGAGTCACACCAGGTGAGCAGATCCGTCGGTCTGCTGCAGCAGTAATTTGACACACCTTCTTTTATGATGTCGTCTAGTTTTAACACGTTCTCGCTCTTCAGGTGGTAGAAAAGTACCTGCAGTCCACTCACGCCCCCACCCACGGTGACTACACCATGACCGTCCTCGATGTCTTCTCGGTGGACCGAGACAAGGAGAGCGACAGTTTCCTTTCCCACTTGCACAACAGGTCAGCAGAGACAGCCGCTGGTTGATGTCAAACGTTGCTTTGCTTCATCTGAACGGGTCTGTGGAATGTGTTTACATTTATTGTGTTTGTACCAGGACCCTGCTGTGGCACGGTTCCCGCCTTTCCAACTGGGTCGGCATCCTTGGTAAGGGCCTCCGAGTAGCTCCACCTGAGGCCCCCGTCACTGGCTACATGGTAGGAAGCATGCATCAACTCTTACTGGACCATTTTATGCCTTAAATAAAACAAACAAGCCAAATATGTGAGAGTAATGATATAAAAGATTTAATTAAAAACGTAAAGTGTTATAAATCAAGTCCAGTTTATTTCTAGAACACATTTAAAAGCATTTTTACTAGAATGTACAAGTAGAAAATAAATAATTTTAAAAAAAAATCAGCATTAAATAATCATCAATACGAATTAAAACAAGTGGAAACAGACTAAAATTTCTTTGGGCATTTTAATTTAAAGTCTGAAATATTTTTTTTTTGTCAATCTTTTGACTAAAAGGATCCACAAAATTTAAAATAAACTTGAGAAATTGCATTTCCTGCAAAAATGCCACGTGAAAGCATATTGCAGAAGAACTTGCTGAAAAACAGCTGAAATGTAGCTGAAATGGAAGAACAAGCCTAATTTAGCAGAAGAAAGCAGGAAGGACATATATTTGCTAAATTAGGTTTGAACGAACAAAAGTGAGCACACAAATTTGAAGATTAGCTAAAACAAGCTGAAATGAGCAACAAAAATAACTGAAAAGTGGCTGAAAAGCCAGAAAGAAGCTTAAACTACCAGAAGCAAGCAAAAAGAGCTGAAATGAGCTAAAAAAAAAAAAGTGAATTACCTGAAAAGCTAAAAACAACATCAAAATAGCTACAGAGTAGCTGAAAGAGCAGAAAAAGCTGAAACTAGCAGAAAAAAACTGAAAGGAGCATAAGCTAAAATTAGCATAAAGAAGTTAATTAGGATTAAAAAAGCAAAAATGAACACTAAATTGTGGAAGTTATCTGAAAAAAGCTGAAATAAGTAAAAACAGCTGAAAAGTAGCTAAAAAGGCAAAAAAAAAAGCTTAAATTACCAGAGGAAAGTGGAGAGAGCACATTTTTGCTGAATTAGGTTGAAAAAAGTTGCAATGAGTGCAAAAAATGTGGAATTAGTTGAAAAGGCTAAAATTAGCATAAACACAGCTAAATGGTAGCTGAAATGGTAGAAAAAGATGAAACTTGCTGAAAGGAGCATAACAAGCTGAAATTGGCAGAAAGAAATTAGAAGAATAAAATATTGTAGAATCAGAAAGGAGCACAAAACAGCTGAAAGTAGCTGAAAAAAGTTAAAATTTGCACAAGGAAGCTGAAAGAAGCTGAACCAGAACAAAATGTGAAAGGAGCAGTGAAAGTTTGTAAACACATCTAAAGATCTGAAGGACGTAAAATGAGCTCAATTCATTTTCTTTTAGGAAAAAATGGCAGAAAAGGCTAAATATTAAAAAAAGCTAAAGTTGCATCAATATCAAAAATCACCATTCTCCTGAATGAGCTGAACATTTTGGTATATGATTTGTTGAAATAGCACAAAAATTGTGGAACGAGAAAGATTCCACAGAATGTATGGAAGAAAAATAGATCACAAGAGTGTGAATGCTCCGTAAACATTTACACTATTACATAAAATATCAACAATCACTCTGACGTTCTCTTTCAGTTCGGTAAAGGCATCTACTTCGCTGACATGTCATCAAAAAGCGCCAACTACTGTTTTGCCAACCAGAGCAACCATGTTGGACTGCTGCTTCTGTGTGAGGTGAGTTTTGTTTGTAGAACCAGATTTTTAGCTGCTGTCGACAAAACAGCCGAAGTTTGACAAATGTTGTATATTTTTGTGAGCGTAAAAAAAAAAGTAACGTTTTAGCCTTTTGAGATCACAGAGGAAAATAAAGATAATCTTAAATTATCGAAGACAAACGCTTTGTTCTATTTATTTCAGGAGTTGAAACTCTGATTTTGGACTGGACCGTGTTCTGGTTACAAGTCCGATAACGAGCAGGAGTTCCTAATCGTTGTGATTAGTGACCAGCCTCGCCATCATAAGCTAAAGAAGCTGATAATCATGGATTTCTCTGTGCAAACATTTTAGCAACATGTTTGCTCATAGTGTGTGGGACTGGATCACTGAGAAGATGAAAAAGTTTATTTCTGCATAAGGAAGCCATTTTGTGTTTTGAGGTTAGGGTTGGTCAGAGAGTCGGAGTTTTTTAGTTGGAATTTGGTTCATTCCTGTTGATTTTTCCAGCTTGGATCTTGAAAAACACCAAAAATGAACCAGCAGATGAAAACAACTTTTAGGAACATTTAAAGCTGGTTTGTACTTCCTGAGAAGTGCTGAAGTCGTGTCTTCCAGACGTGAGTGCATGATAAAAACGGCCTACTTTTCTACTCACCCCCCCTCCATTAGCTGCAATAAGCTGATCTCATTTTTTCTCTGCCGAGGAGCAGATGGCCAAAGCTGTACAGCCATCTTTACAACTAACAAAGTCCATGCTCAATAATCCAGGTATACAATCCACATTTTGAACCAGTTTGACACGACTGTCGACGAGGAAGAGGGCCGGCACCGGAGGAAGGGGCGTGCCAAGACACCATCTTAGCACCAACATAACTGGTTTGTTCCACTAAGCTGTTTGGGGGAAGAATCAGTTTTGTGTTTTGTGTTTCCTTGACTGATGAAGCCTTCTGGATGGAAGGTGAAACGTTTCAGCGCAAACAAAAAAAAGAAACTGCCGCAGAAATGTAACTTCTTGATCAGCTGCACTGAAACAACTGAACATGGAAGTTCTAAAATAGTTAAAAATAACTCTTAACACTTTCATATTTTGTGATTATGATGATTTTTACGATGTGGCATACTTTGGAATTTTAAGTTGGAAGACGAAAGTCGATCTGGACAGCAAAGGGTTAACCCTTCACAAAGCTGCAGCAGGAGCAATGTGTGTGGTGGCAGAGAAGAAGATCAGCTGATCAGCTGCAGGAGGGAGCTTTCCCTTGCACTTGTGGGCTGCACACATGGTGCAAAATCATTTAAAATAATTTATTTTAAATAAACAACCCGTGGCTCATCCGTCAATCAGCCAGTTGTGTCGTGTCTTACTTTGAAAATCCACGACAAACGAACCGCGAAGGAGCGAGGGACAGACACCACCTCACCATAACGTCAGAGATGTGACGTCTTAACGTCTCGTGAAGTGTAACCAGATGTTTTACTGATTATCAGCACGGTCTGAATGGCATGCGTCAGTGTGTTAAAGCAGAGTGTGTGTGTGTGTGTGTGTGCAGGTGGCTCTGGGAGACTGTAACGAGCTGCTGGACGCCGACTACGAGGCCAATAATCTGCCGGCAGGAAAACACAGCACCAAGGGCCTGGGTCGAACTGGACCTGACCCCAAAAACGCTGTCACGCTGTGAGTCTCCTCACGTTCACAGTTTTTATACACACTGGTTCTGACAACAACCGTTACAACGTCTACATCGATGGATTAAATTAGATAATCCCACTCTTTCATCTGCTTAGAGTTCACTGTACTTCTGTTGCAGAATCACACAGTTTGGAGCAAAATTGCTGAAATGAAAGTCAAAAATACTGAATTCTGATTTCTTAAAAAAAAAAAGTTCTTATATTAAAAGTTAAGAAATAAATAACTGGTTTGACGATGACAATAGTGGAAAAGACAATTGTTTAAAATTTGGTAACTCTTCGGTCACAAATGACTTTTTTAATCAAACTGTTTCTGAACCTCCAGGCCTGAGAACTGACGGTTAATATTTGTATTAATACTTATTTTCACAGTTTATGACATAAGATCTTATAAAAGAGTAAAAGTTGTTCTGTCATGGTGATTTTATGACACTCTCCACGTGGTTTGGCCTGAAGTTTTCTTCTGCGATTTATTATTTTATAATTATATTGGACACATTGATCCTGCACGATCAATATTTGGGGCCTGCCGTAACAAAAGTATAAAGGAAGTAAATTTAAATTGTACCAGCACAACGTAAAAGAGGCGTATCGTGTAGTGAGTCTGTTTCAAACTGAAAGTGCTGCGCAGCGTCTTTTATTTAATGGCTTCACAAAAACAGTTGATTTTGTTTGAATAAAAAGCTAAAGATTTATTAGCACTAATGTTCTGTATTGAATGGTTTTGTGGTTAAATAATATTTTGGCCATAAGTTTATTTAAAATGGGCCGAGTAGAGAAATAAAAAAATAACAACCAATTCATAAAATAAATAAAAGAAAAATTATTTGTTTCTAAAATTGAATTTCAGTCAAATGGTTCCCAAAAGCGTCGCCTAATGTTCTTATGTTAAACTTTTTTAATTCTGTGAATGTTTATGACACATACTGTATTGGGATCCTATTTTTTTCCCGAACTTTTTTTGGCGCAATTCTCGTTCCACAGTTTTCAAACTATTTCAACAAATCATATTTCAAACCTTTCAGCTCTTTCAGGACAATTCTGCTTTAGGTACTGATGTAACTTTAGCTTTTTTTTAAAATATTTTAGCCTTTTCTGCCATTTTTTTTTTCTCATAGAAAATGAATTGAGCTCATTTTACATCCTTCAAATCTTTGGATCTGTTTAACGCCTTTTACTGCTTCTTTCACATTTTGTTCCGCTTCAGTTTCTTTCAGCTTCCTTATGCTAATTTAAAAAAATCAGCTACTTTCAACAAATTTTAGCTGTTTTGCGCTCCTTTCAGGTTCTTTCTGCTACCTATAACATTTTTGTGCTTCTTCAAACTTCTTTCTACTATTATGCTCCTTTCAGCTTATATCTGTAAGTTTCAGCCTTTTCTATTATTTCAGCTACTATGTAGCTGTTTATGCTAATTTTAGCGTTTTCAGCTAATTCTACATTTTTTTTGCACCCATTTCAACATTATTTAGCCTAATTCGGCAAAAAATATGCTCTCTCCACTTCCTTCTGCTAATTTAAGCTTCGTTCTGAAATTTTAGCTACTTTTCAGCTGCTTTTTTGTTACTGATTTCAGCTTTTTTCAGATAATTTCCACTTTTTGTGCATATGTCTGCTTCTCTTAGCAAACGTGTTCTTTCTACTTTCTTCTGCTAATTTAAGCTTGTTCTACCTTTTCATCTAGCTATTTATTAACACTTTTTAGCTAATTTAAGCTGTTTTCTGATAAATTCAAGTTTTTCATAGTATTTTTTGCTACTTTCAATCTAATTAACTTATTTATGGTATTTTCAGCTTGTTATGCTTCTTTCAGCTTTTTTCTGCAAGTTCCAGCTTTTTCTGCTATTTCAGCTACTATTTAGCTGTTTTATGCTTATTTTAGCCTTTTCAGACAGTTGCACATTTTTTAGCTCATTTCAGCTCTTTCCACTTCCTTCTGGTAGTTTCAGCTTCTTTCTGCCTTTCATCTTTTTTTTGTTGATTTCAACTTTCTTTAGTTAATTTTCTAATTTTTGTGCTAATTTATACCTGTTTCAGCAAAAATGTGTTCTTTCTGCTAATTAAATTTATTTCCTTTCAGCTACAATTCAGCACGTTTCTTTTTAGCTAATTTCAGCAAGTTCTTCAGCAACAAGCATTCACGCTGCATGTTCGCAGGAAAAGCAACTTCTGTGATAAAAAGACTTGTTTGCTTAAAACAGGAGTGTTGAAATGACAGGAGACATATTTGTTGCGTTAAAACCGTTAAATCTTTAAGCAGGTGCAACTTTTTGTCTGACTTCTCGTCGGTGTTTCCTCAGGAACGGTGCGACGGTTCCACTGGGCCCCCCGGTGAAATCTGGAGTGGGTACAACCAGCGGCTACTCCCTCCTCTACAACGAGTTCGTAGTTTATAACCCGGCTCAGGCTCGGATGAGGTACCTGCTGCGGGTCCAGTTTAACTACTCGTCCCTGTGGTGAACGGGCTGGAGTCTTCGATGTGGGGGGTTCTTTTGGGGGGGGTGAGCTAGAGAAATATTTAATCTCATTGCAGCAACTCATCAATTTTTAATCCTTCCACTGGTGGAAATATAATCTGCCTTTACGGTGACTGCTATTTCTGTTTTAAGGAAAATATGTCAAACTGTTTGTGTTTTTTTTATTAAATTTATTAAAGTGAAACTACAGTAAAGCCTCCGTTTTTTTATTATTATTATTTATTTTCAAACATAAAATAGTTTTGATCATTTCGTTCAGAGACCGTTTTTTTTAAATTCCACGTCATGAAACGGCACGAGAAAACACTGAAGCTCAATCAGACGGAAAAAGGAATTTTTAACGACGGCGCGTGAGGGACACTCAACAAAACAATAGATTATCCCCCAGTTTTGAGATTAAAGTTTAAATACCAGATAAAAGTTGCATCGTAGAGGAAAAGTCGTCTTTCAAGACTAAACCACAGGAAGTGAACCCCACTGAGCTGAACCGGGCGGTTTGTGTTCTGGTTCTTGTTCCTGTATCTGGGGGCTCCGAGAGCATTTTTTGAGGTTAACTACAAAATAAAATGCAGAACTCACAGTATTTGTTTCAATCCTTCACAATAAGACTCAGAAGTTTTTCTTGGTTCTGTTTGTGTTTATTAGGTTTTACTTGTTGGCGATCAAGTTTGTGGTTCAGTCCCGTGTTATTTATGTTCGTCTGGCCTTTCTCCTCACTCGGTTCTGCCACTCGCACCTGTTCCCAGGTGTCATTTTATTCTGAATTTTCTCACATCCTTGTGATGTTGGACAAAACAGCGAAAAGGTAAAACGTACACGATGCTCGTATGAAATGAACATGTAGGAGGTTTTGCGCTGCTCTGTGTGCTAAAGGTCATATTAATCAAAACGGTTTCATATTCCTCTCACTTTGCCGTCATTTAAAACAAAGCGGTTCCATTTTAGACACGATGAGGTTGTTTTCAGATCGTCCGTGCGGTCGAGACCTCCTCCCCCCAGCAGCTAGAGGAAGATGAAGACCGTCCAGGTAGATCGTGAGGGCGGCGTTGATGGATTCAGACGGTGGCTCGTCGTTCCCGCCGTCAGCCGACAGTCGATCAGGAGCTGAAGCAGGAACCAAAATGTAGAACGGGGTAAGAACATACTAGCTGCTGCGGTTTCTGTGACCTGATGGTCTTTGTGATGATCTTAAAAGCAAGATTAGTTCCACTTTGAGGACCATAGAAGTCTTCAAACCACGGACGTAACTGTTACGCAGGTATGGCAGCAGAATAAAAATATAATTACTGCAGTATCTGTGCACACGGTCAGTTTAGACCAGAACAGCTTGAACTGCATCTAACCGAGTTTTAATGCCTTCCTCGGTTTAAATGAAGGTTTCTGAGATGGCAAAACATAAAGAAAAGGGAATAATAGTGCAGCTAATTTATATTTTGCGAAACTAATTGTAGGTAAAATCCGTTTGTAGACGTGTGGCTCCAAGTTAATTATTTGTTTAATCCTTTTCCCTTCGTGTTTAGGTGAAATACGGAGTTATAAATAGTTCTTAGCATTGTATAATAAGCATTTTACTTGACCAAGACTGATTAGTACCATTGTTTTTTTTTTTATCAGCAGTGGAACACTTTGAAACGAGTTATTTTGTTTCCAAAAAAGAACGTGAAATGTAAATTGGGTTTAATTCAGTTTATTTATAAAGCCCCGATAACAACAAAACATCTTCGGGCACGATACAAAATAAAAAATAAGTCCAGATCATATAAATCAAATTTACTAGAAGACAGATTCAAATTAAAATTCAAATAGGTTGTCTAAGGAAACCGCAGATTGTGTCTAATCTTGGCCCAACGGGCTGATTTTACGGCAGGTTTGATGCGAACGAGGAGGAATCAGGTGTTCACTTGGACCTGGGCTGGTCCAAGAACCTGGTCTGAACCTCTTCTAACCTGAACCTGGTCTGAACCTTCCTCTTTGTCCTTCGTATCTGGCTTGGGAACCCCAAGGTGTTCCAGAATACCTTTTAAAGGGAGGCTCCCTGATCAGATGAGCCACCTCAACCGACTCCTTTTGACACAGTGGTGCAGCGGTTCGACTCCCAAGTTCCTCACACGATCTCTTTCCGCACGAAAGAGGCTCATTTCAGACGCTTTCATCCAGGATCTTGTTCTTCCAATCAAACCTCATGACCACGGCTGAGTGTTGGAAGGAGACGCAGCAGTAAATCAAGAGCGTTGCCTTTCTTCACCATGACCGACCAAAGCAACACCCTCATTACTGAGGACGAGGCCAGAGAGCAGAAAACTAACAAATATTTAATTTCAGGGACTGAAATGAGAGTTTCGTGTTTTTATAAGAAATTAAACCAAAAAAAAGAAATTATCAAGTAACTGAGTGACAGATCCTTTCCTTCAGCTCTTGAGTAACGCGCCATCCTCTGGTGAAAAGAGGGTTCTTTTCCCCAAAAAAAGCCGATCTGTAACGTCGGAGCTAAAGGTCAGCTGTGACGTCTGCACG
Source organism: Nematolebias whitei (assembly GCF_014905685.2). Classification (NCBI taxonomy): domain Eukaryota; kingdom Metazoa; phylum Chordata; class Actinopteri; order Cyprinodontiformes; family Rivulidae; genus Nematolebias; species Nematolebias whitei. The sequence goes on along the minus strand of NC_056506.1, from coordinate 44,479,323 downwards.
CTGCTCTGCCTGATGTGAAAACAGACGCTGGTGTCGTGGAAGGAGGCCACGGCCTCCACCCTGTGTGAGAGGTCGAGGGTCACGAGAACCTGCAGCCACAAACTTCAGTCAGTGACACGTTTCATCACGAGACGGAAACCGTTTTCAATCTAGAAGTACAGTTCAGGTGAACTCACATGCAGGACGGTTTCCTCTTGCTCTGCTGTTAATCATGTTTTGATGTAAATCCTTCAGCTCATTTAGGAGATGGACACTGTGACTTTTTGTTTTTGTCAGTTATATAATTTTAAAAAATCTAACTTTATTTACAGATATTTTTTCCTAACAAAAGCATTGAGACCTCTTAAGTCAAATGTGTCAAACTCAAGGCCCGGGGGCCAAATGTGGCCCTCGTTGAAATCTTACCTGGCCCCCAAGATGTTATTTTGAATGTAAAATACTTTTATCACTTTTATTTTTTTCAGTAATCTTTGATTATGATGGCAAAAATGCAAACGAGAACGTCAAATGAGACCAATCAAATTTTTGTTGAGGAACCTACAACCAAGAAAATATGTTGAGTATCCAACTAGAGTTAATGTAGATTCTGAAATTGGCCCTTACTTTGAAAAAAGGGTTTAATTTTGGCCCATTTTGTAAGTGAGTTTGACACCCCCGTCTTTAAGTTATTTCAGAAACATTATCCACACCTGCTTATGCTATTTTTAGCTTTAAGCCATTTTTGCTATTTTTAGCTTGCCTTTTGCTACTTATAATTAAAAGGGATTTTTTTTATTAGCCTTTGGCTACTTTAAG
>NC_056506.1:44451103-44478518 GCF_014905685.2 Nematolebias whitei | reverse complement strand
ACCTCTAGCTTTTAGTCATTTTTGCTACATTTAGCTTGCCTTTTGCTCCTTTTAACTAACATTTTGATACTTTGCTAGACATTTCAGCTGTTACCCAGTCTTTTGCTTTGTTTAATTTCTAGTTAGCATTTTGAAACCTTCAGCGTATAGTCTTTATTTTCAGCTTTTATTTTTTTTGCCACATTTAGTTAGCCTTTAGCAATTTTAAGCTACTGTTCTGCTACATTGAGCTTGAAGCAGGCCTTTTGATAGGTTTAGCTTGTCTTTTGCAGCCTTCAGCAAGCTTTTGATACTTTTAGCTAGTCTTTTGCCATTTTAGCTAGTCTTTGCTTACCTTTAGCCTCTGTTCTGTCACTTTTAGCTTATAGCTATTCTTTTGAGCTGCATGGATAGCCTATTGCTACCTCTTCTAGTTTTTAAACATTTTTGCTACATTTAGCTTGCCTTTTGCTAGTTTTAGCTTTAGCAGCTATTCTGCCACTTTTAGCATTTAGCTAACAGTTTGATATTTTTAGCTTGATTATTGCTACCTTTAGCTTTTACCTAGCGTTTTGTAACTTTAAATTTCTAACTAGCATTTTTGTAATTTTAGCATTTAGCTCAATTTTTTACATTAAACAAAACGTCTAAGGAATATAAAACATAAAATGTGACTTCTGTTTTACTGTAGTTAGTTTTTATACTTGAACATGTTTGGATGAACTAGTAATTGTTTTTCTGCACTAATTGAGATTTCTCAGATCATTAACATCCGTTTATTTCTAAAGAATCAGATCAAATAAACTGAAAACGTTTAAACGATTCACTTCTTGTTCTTCCTTGATATTTAAAATAAGCAGTGTTTGTTTTTATATTTAAAAATGGCCTCTCTGGACCAAATCAAGACCGAACTCCTGAGATCAGTTTCACTTCGACCTCCACAGCTAATCTGTCTGTCTACTCCGTGAAATGCACTTTACCCAGCGTGTAAAAATGTTCAGTGAGGGCCTCAAGTTATTGTTTAATTTGATTTCTGACTGGACATGTTGGTGTTTATGACTGCCAACATCCAGAAAATGTTTACACATCATGTTTTTGTCCTCATTCTAAACAGAAAATTAAACAAAAATACAGTTTAAATCATTTATATTGAATGAAAAAAGGGAAACGTTTAAGAATTTTTAAGTAGATTTAGGATGTTTGTCATTTTTTAAATATTTTGTTTACAGAAGTAAACCCAACCTTCAGCTGAAAACAGATTTTAAGGCTTTTTTCTTATTAAAATGTAGCATTTTTAGTTAAAGTGTCAAAACATGAGCGTGTTTTACAGATTAATTTATATCTACTTAAAACCAAGATGCCAAACACACAGATTTTTGTTGTTTAAATTTTATCTCTACATGTGCCATCTATCAATAAAAAATAACAATATAAGTCTACCAAATGAATTGTAAATAGGTGAAATCAGCTAAATAAAGTTTTGTTGCCAACAATAACAAGTCGTTTGTTTACATTCGGACAACAAGTCCACTTCGGACAGTCTCGATGGACGTTTGGTCGGTGAAATAATCCCGGGCGTGAACAGAGTCTGAGGGAAACCAACAGAATCCGATTCAGCCGTGAATCGGGCCTTTGTGAAAGAAACGGCAACTAAAAGCTGTGAGAACGAGAGTTGACAGAAGTGGAGGCAGCGAGGAAATCGAGCGATGGAGAGCGTTGAAGCAAAAGCTGGGGCTAAGATCATCAGATGAGCTGTGCCAAGATATTCAGAGCTTTAACGGGGAATTTCCGTAAATGCTCGTTGAATTTAGTCGTAAACAAAACTGAGGAATGTTTGCTGTTTTTTTAAACACAATTTCTACACAAGCCGATGTCCCCGTCGCTAAAAAATATGAATAGTAAATGTAGTTTTTGGGATAAATGTTTTTTTGACTGGATGCAAGTGAACCTTAATGTTTTTGGCACTAGATGGATTGGGGTTACATCGTGTCTAAGAACAGAGGTGGGTTTTTATTTCTTGTCCTACGTGGAGTTGAGTGACGGCTCCTGGCAGGGGACAATTTTATCCACCGCCAAGTGCAGTTGAGGAGCCAGGGGGGGGGGGGGCAATGGTGGCCTTGGCCACCATAGATTAATCTTTGATTACCCAAATCATTTGAGAAAACTGTACTTTAAGAGATATAAAACCTATAAAGCATAGTGAAAGGCGCTCATGTTAGATTTTGACATGGCAGTTTTCGATCAACCTTCTTATGCCTAGATGCTGCCACACATCAAGAAGGAAGTTGACCCGCTGCTTATTGTTCAACTTATCCAGCTCACAAGGTTAACATACATCTACTGCCTGACCAGTTACGTTTATTGTAGAAACTGTGTTTGAAGCATTAAAAAAAATGAATCTATCAAACGCAAACCAGTAGTTCCTTTCCCGTCTGTGCTGGGCCGCAGGTCAAAAATGAAAGTTTAGTCTCGACGCGGAGCACAGAAGAGGAAACGGCTCATCAAAAGGTCAACGTGTGGCTGAAACTGGAACATAGATCTCGCCGAGGACGTAGCGCTTTGGTTTTGCAGTTCAAAGCAACTTGAACGCTCCACGACTTGGTTGACGTTTGCATTCAGACAAAAACACATTCTGCCGATTCAAAGAGACCAGTCTAATGCCACTTTCAAAACGGACCTTTACACATTCAGGGGACACACATTTGAGCACGTATCTTGAAAATACAGCTTATTTTCAAGAAATGCCAACATAAGAACTGCTAATACTTTTACTTTCCAGTTGTTAAAATGTACGTTTGAATTGATGGAGTCGTTTTACAATTAAAACTTTAATGTACACTGAACATGTAAACCAAGTGTTGCAGCAGCTGTCCCGGTCTCAGATGATCTTGGAGGTGAAGATGCTGGATGTGGAGGTCCTGGGCTGGTGTGATTACATGGTCTATGGTTGTGAGGCCAGTTGGATCTATTGCTCTGAAATCCCTTTGGAGAAGGTTTATGGTAGAGAAAAGAACATTAAATTCATGAGCAACAGCTCTGGTGGACATTCCTGCAGTCAACGTTATTATTGCACGCTCCCTCAAACATCTGTGGCTTCATGTGATAAAAATGCACATTTTATTGTGGCACACCTGTGCAGTAAGCATGCTTCTAATCTTGATACTCAACACCTGTGAGGTGGATGAATTATCTTGGCACAAGAGAAACACGTGCTCAGTAACAGATCTGTGGACAATATTTGAGAGAAAAAGGCCGTTTGTGTACGTTTAAAAACTCTTTGAGTTCAGCTCATGAAAAATGGGAGCAAAGACTGAAGTGTGTGGAAATTACTTTGAATTATATATTTAGAAATTTAAATTAAAAGTTTCTTTTATTTCCTTTTCAAACATAAAACCAACAAGATTATTATTTTTTTTTAAATAGCTTAAAGTTGAACATTTCTGCAAAATCAATTCGGTTACGCAATATAAAATGTTTTCTACCGTTTAAAAACAAACTCGACAAGGCTCGTGTTATTAAACGTTTAACCGAAGGGAAAAAAATCTCAAACATCGAACACGCAGACGTAGCAAACAAAGTCAAGGTCAGCCTCCCCACCATCACAGACATCTACACCTCCAGATGCAGGAAGAGCCACCTGCATCATGAAGGACCACACTCACCCAGCACACACACACTTGTTGCCCCGCTCCCCTCAGGAAGGAGGTTCACATCATGCTGCTGCTGATCTGTTTCATGCTGCTGATCGGTTTCATGTTGCTGTGTTCGTGCATGCTCATCTGCTCACACAGACTCATGTTCGTGCTGCTGTTCGGCGTATTGTGTTTATCGTTTTGCTATTAGTGCTTAGTGTATTTTTAGTTTAACGTTTTTCTTAGTTCATATCTTAAATCTTATGACCGTTTTTCTTCTACGTTTTATACTTTTGTTGGCTGTAACTGGGTGGGACCGTGTGTACACAATTTTTGTTCCACCACATGTACCACATGTGATGTGTATGACAAATAAAGAACCTTGAATCCAAAGCAGACATGGACAGAACATCTCTCACACGTATTTATTGTAAAAAATACATATAAAAACAATTTCTGAGACATACAAAAGATCAGCGCTTAGAAACAGTATATTGAACAGACGAGGACCGAGCCATTTTCATGGATTGCATTACATATTTACAATTTAATAAATAAAACTCAATTTGTTTTTAATACCAGAGTCGAGGCAGATTATTTATGTATTGGAGGGGGGTGGGGTGGGGGTCCATCTGTGGTTGATCTCATCCAATACGTTGGCCTTAAAGTGCACGCTCAGACACGGAGCCGTGCGGTTCAAACACCAATATCTGAGGGACGTTTTCTACAAAACACCGTCCTCGTTCGGAGGAGCTGGTTCACACGCAGCGTTTAGCATCGGTAAAGAAAACTGAGGTACTGCACCACAGCTTAGGGAGGGCAACAAAGTAAGTAATAACGTGGGGTTTTAGGATCGTCTTTTGTCTTTGTCGACAACCCAACCTCCAAAAAAATAAAATAAAATCACCCACCCCTTAAAAAAAAGGCATGAACACCCCTCCCCAGCCAAAAAGTACAACATCATAACTCATCACCACAACAAACGTAACACCAAATGATCAATGCACCTCGTCTTCTGCACGCTCTCACGCTAATGCACAGACAGACTTTTGGCTTTTTTTTCTTTTAAAGTATTTATCTCCTGTATATATATTTATATAATATGATAAACATGCACAGGACTTCCCACTAGTGGAGGGTCGTGTTGTAGCACCTCAGACTGCAGAGCAACAAGGACCAGTAGAAAATAAAAACAGCCTGTGGTGAACAAACCGATCGCTGCTGCACTCAGTTTAACACAGAAACGTAACAAGTTCATGTTTTTGTTCTTTCCGCTGGCCCGTGCACCCCCTGCGCCGGGGGCAGACCGTGCTGGGCTCTCGCCTCGGTTCAGCCCTTTAAAAGCGAACGCAGGAGCCCCATCGCCAACAAAGGCAACCAGCACGCAGAAAAAAAAAAGGCAAAAGGAAAGTTTTTCAGCAAAAACCATGAAAAGTGTGATGATGTCATAGCTACAATCCTTAAAATGAAAAGACAGAGGGGAGGAGAAAGGGGGGGGGGGGCTGCTTATGTAATAATTAACCATCAGCTGTTCGTAGCCTCCAGTGTTGTGGAAAGAGGCAGATGCCACTGGGTGTAAACATGCCCCCAAAATACATCCCTCGGTTCGTCCGTCCTTTTATTTCTGCCCAAACTGTCACTCAGCTCAGGGCCTGGTCAAAAAAACAAAACAAAAAGTGTTTGAAAGGGAGGAGGGGGGGCTAAAACCAAAACTGCATTCAAAGTACCAAAGTCTACACGTAGGAGGACACTCCCCGACATGAAAGTGGTTGAAAAAAAAAAATAATTTACCCGCTTGACCAGGCAGACGCTTTAGCAATTTACAGTAAACACGCACACTTCATCAAATAGTCGTGCTCACGTGTTCAGTTCCTGCTCATCGTCTTGGCACACATCATCCCAGACCTTATGGGGAGGGGGGAGCAAGACAAAAAGGTGCTCCAGTTGACGCCAACGCGATGCTACGACACACCTGCCATTTTCCAGAAACACTCACCAAGTAGCAGCAAACTCCACGCGAACCAACCACTTATGGAAAAACGGACCAACTTTAAAGAAAAGTAATTTTTTTTTTTTTTTTTTTAAAAAGGCCCCAAACTTCCCCTGAAATGTTTACAGGTAACAAAGCAGAAAGCGGAGAAACGGCGGCCTCCCCATTTCACCAAAAACAGCCGGAAGCGTCGTCTCAGCGGAGGATCGTGGAGACAGTTCGCGCTTTCGGTGCGAGGTCGGATCATCCGGGAGAACAACCGGGAAACATTCGTCCAACGTGTGGAACACTTTTTAATGCCAAAAAAAAAAAAAAAAAAAAGAACACTTGATTAAAAAAAAGAGCCACCCCCATTCAGAGACGCAAAAATACACACGAGAGGCGCCGGTCACAGAAACCTCCTCCTCGCCAAGTTTCGGGGTCGAGTTCCATCGTTGTGAAAGCTCCTCTTTCAATCCACGGAGGAGACGGGGAACCCCGGCACTTCTGGTCCGACAAGAGTCTCAAAAACATCAAAGCAGAGCAGCCGTTTATATTTATTTATATATATATTTTAAAACTGGTGGCGTTTGGCAGATTTGAGTTCAAATAAATGGACCCAAAGGGAAAGTGTCGGATCTCGCCGACCGCAGCTTCCTCTTGGGATTGTGTCTGAGAGGGACGGTGGGCTTCCGCTCGTTCAAATACACGCTTTTATTGTAATTTTATTGGGAATCAGTGTAGTCTCCTGGAAGAAGAACAAAAACAAACAACACGATTAGACAAAAATACAGTGAAAAGCACGAGACAAAAACAAGTGGTTGTGGCAACACCTCCAGAACGATTCAGTTGAACGTTGCTTTAAATGCAGACGCGTTTCACGGAGCTCGTATCGGACACGGAGTCCACGCCGTCCCATTACCTGCGTGCAAACCTCCCACTGCTCCTTTGGCCTGAACGAGACGAACGAGCCAACTTCACGGGGGACTTTTCTTGTTTTTCAACTTTACTCGGGCTATGTGCAGTATGCGCCGCTAAATTCAGGATTTGCTTCACTTGCTACTCAAATTCTGTTAACCCTTCACAGCCCCGACTGGAAACGAGTCGGGGACATGAAACAGAATTCACCGAATGTTTTTATTCACAACAAAACACATCGAGTGTTTTAATTAAAACATTGTAAAAGTTTTATGACCCGGTGGGGGGGGGGTCATTTTTAATTTGACGGCGGCAACACATTGCAAGAAAGTTTGGACCGGGTCCGAAGCATCCAGTCGTCGTCTAACGTCCAGGATCTGAGGAGAGCGTGGTCCCATTTTTGTCCCATGGAGGATTCTAGCTGGTCAGCAGTTCTGAGTCTGAGCTGGGCTTTTTGGTTTCGTGATGGCCCAAATGTTTTCAGCTGATGAGAGGTCTGGACTGCAGACGGAACCAGCTCCTGCTGTTGTAATGGATCCAGTCTGTGGTTTAGACGTTTGTATGGGATAGGGCTGAACGAGTTTGGAAAATATTCTAATTGCGATTTTTTTAAAAACTCAATATTGCGATTTAATGTGAGATTATTTTTCAATGTCCGCTCTTTGGTACCAAACTTTCAGATGTAGCTTCTGTCGAGCCGGACGCCATTGTGCTCCGCTCCGCTCACTCGCAAGTCACGTGACCAGATCACGTGACCAGTCAAATTGCAGCCTTTGTTTCATCATATCGCGATATTATTGCAAATCCAATTAATTGTTCAGATGGGAGCACGCTTTTCTAAAACATGAATATACTTTTCTGTAGTGTTCGTGTCTTTATAGAAGAAATGCGTAGGCTGCTCAGGCCAAACGCATTAATGCACCTACATACCAAGAGAGAAGCAGGCGTTTGAACTGTGTCCTGATGATGTTTTGTTTGAGGTTTTCAAAAAGAAGATTACATTTTGTTTAGTCTCACCACTGAACAGTTCTCCACTTTGTCTCAGTCCATTTGAAACGAGCTTTGGTCCAAAGAAGATGAGTGTTGCTGGATGGTGTTCACATCTGTCTTCTTGTTGTATAATACAGCTTTAATTTAACTGTGATTACAATGATTTGTAGATTTATCTTTTTACATTATGAACTGTACATGATGGGATATTTTAAGTCTTCCCATTGAGGAAAATTATTCTGAAGTTGTTCTACAATTTTTAAATGTCGATTTTTGCAGATAGGTGAACCTCTGCCCATCTTTACTTCTTAAAGCCTCAGCCACTCCACAATGATCTTTTTATAACCAGTCCTCTTACTGGCCTGTTTATAATTAACCCAATTAGTTTTAAGATGCTCCGCCAGCTGTTTCCTACTCCTATTTCCTTCTTAGGTCGCGGGGATCACTGGTGCCCATGTCCAGCCATCACTGTGCGAGAGGCGGGGGGACACCCTGGACAGGTCTCCAGTCCATCACAGGGACACACGGAGACAAACAACCATTCACGCTCTCATTCACACCTAGGGACAATTTAGAGTCACCAGTCAGCCTAACGTGCATGTTTTTGGTTTGTGAGAGGAAACCGGAGTATCCGGACAAATTCCACGCATGCACGGAGAGAACATGCAAACTCCACCCAGAAAGGCCCCCGGCCAGGATTTGAACTTGCGACCTTCTCGCTGAGTGGCGGCAGCTCGACAAAACTGCGTTACCGCGCCGCCCCAAAAATAACACAATTTCTTAAATTTAAACATTTTATATATGTTTATTATGCTCCATTGTAAATAAAATATGGATTTAAGAGAGAAGCAAATTGTTGGATTCTGTTTTATTTACATTTTACACGTCCCAACTTTTTGGGGTTGGAAACTCACCGTCTACATCTGAGAGACGCGTTCGCAAACGACCATTTGAGTTTGAACAAAAACACACAAAACAAGCGTGACTCAGACGGTGGAGCAGGTTTTTCTGCTAATCCTTGTTTTCCCCAAAAGCCTCGGTGTCTTTGGGCAAGGCGGTTCACTTTGAGCTGCTCCTTTTTGTACGTTTCTGCTCACATTTGTGTTTAGACGCGATGATTCAGACTTTGGCTTCTAAAGGAGAACATTAAAAACATCAGGAAACTCAAACTAAAAGAAAAGTATCTAGTATGTTGTCGGATCTTATCTAACAAAGTGGTTTACTGCGATAAAACGACGATTAGACGATGCAGCTGCGTTTGTGTCGTCGCCGTTTTAATTATCTGGTTTTAAAACCGACATCTCCAAATAAAGCATGTCCCAGTTTGTTCAATATTAATCACCTCCTCCTATCTCTGCTCCTCTCGTCCTCTGATGGGAGGAACTAAGACGCAAGAAGTGAAGTCAAAGATGTACAGTTTGGAAAATACGAATAAGAAAAAAGAAGTGAGTTTAAAATAACATGAAACTTGCAGGAAAATGTGGCTAATTGTTTTGACTGGATGGGTTATATTTTTGATAAATATGAACTTTTGCGGACGCTAATGGACTCGAAAAGTTCTTCAGCTTCTTTTGGTAAGTGAAATCTTCGGAAAAACTATTTTTGTAAAGTTTCAAATCATTTACTAAAGTTAAATGCTGATTATGCCACATGAATTTCTACATGAATTAAATGCATCGGTTTCCTTCCTCTTCTGTGTCAACATCGCTGCATCCGCCAAAGAAACGTGCACGTACCTGAGTCGAGTTGGTCAACGGGCTGACCTGCGAGTCAATCAAAGGGATGCTCGGGGCAGCAGGGCTTCACCTTGGACCAGGAATCAATGCAGCTGCAGGAAGACGGGGAGGACACAAAAACAGACACACGTCCTCATTAATACAGGATTTAATCTATAGAAACAGGTCATGTGATCACTTCAGGTGACAGTGAGTACATCTAAAGACTTGCTGGCTTTTCAGGAATCAGACGTGTGATGTGCACACGTTTCTGTTGGCTTTGGATCACACCAAAACAAGACGCAGACACTTGTTTTGTCATGTAAGAAACAAATTAGGGATGCACGATATTATCGGCATGTATCGGTATCGGCCGATATTAGCGATAAAGTTAAATATCGGACATCGACCATTCCATTAAAATAACTCACCGATATAAAAGGCTTCCGTTATAAGTTTATTTTTAAACTTAAGAAACTGTGAAGTATATCTATTAATACAAGGGGTGCACCGATTGCAGTTTTCTGGCCAATCGCCGATTTCTAAAAAGTCTGAACTGCCGATTCCGATTTTGGCCGATACAGATTTCGTTTAATAAGCGACGCTGTCAAAAGAGTTAAAAGGTCACAATGCACCTTCAATGTTTCAATAATATTTTGTTGAAAAACATACCCTTGAACAATATCCTAGAAACAATACAAACTTGTTTTAACTGGCCATGAGGTAGTGCTCTGAAATATAAACGAAGTTCAGACAATTGTTGTTAAAACAAACAAAAAAAAATCGGTAAAATCGGTTTCTCGTGCGAGTATCGGCCGATTTCCGATTTACCAAAATTAAGGAAATCAGGGCCGATAAATCGGTGCACCCCTAATTAACACACTACTACTTATGTGCTTTTCACTTGTCATTGTGAACATGTTGAGTTTAGATTTGTGAAAATTTACAAATTTGCGCTGTTCGAGTGTGGTCGTTGTGTTCGAGAGTAAATGTCACGAAGAAATTTGACATTAAACATAATCCAAGTTGAAGTGTTGCATCATGTTCAGCCCCTTTTGGGTATCTGCATTTGTTAGCGGGCCAAACTGACAAAGACCGTGCAGAATAATGTATTTTAATTCCACAGCAGAGAAAGCTATGCAGTCTCTGTAAGTAGGTCTGGGGGGGGAATATCAGTATTGGTATCGGATATCGGCCAAAAATCCACTATTGTGCACCCCTAAAATAAATAAAATCAGTGAATGGTGCCAACGTTTAAAAGTTGAAGCGTCAAAGCGGAACAACTGAACTTCGTCCCACTTCTTTTTTTTTTTTTTTAATGCTTAAAAAATTCACGCGCCAACAATTTCTTACTTTCGTTTGCAAACTCATTTTACGAGCCAAATGACACCCCTCGGTCAAATTAACGAATATTTCCTAACAGTTGGATTATTAAATCACCGCAGCTCTCCAGAAACACGAGGCTTTTATCGCTAGAAAAAGTGAGTGTTTCTTCTCAGATGTTCTGTTACAGTTTTGTTCCCTTTTCCCAGATTTCTCAGCTGGGTGGATTAAAACGTCAGTCCAACAACCACACCCACACGCAGCTGTTACAAAACTTAAAACTCTCCCGTCTAGAAAGCAGCCGTGGGTTGAATCCGTCATCCTGGATTCCATTTCTCCGCTCTTTTTCCACTGTGATGAAATGGGATTTCCAACTCAAACGGCACGTGTGTCTGCTTGCTTTGCTTTCATGACGCAGTTATTGCCGGTAAAAGTGCAACCAACAGGTAGAGACTCCTCCGGGACAGTTCCCCTGTAAACCTCAAACTGCCCTGAAATTATGCGAACCCAGCGGCTCGTGGGAGTTCAGGTGAAACCCGAGAGTTGAACGTTGCAGCGAGCTTTCCAAGTGAAAGGGTGTTTCGCTGGAAATGTTCTTCGACGACTTCACAGTCGTTCATTTCCAAACTGTTTTTAAAGCTTTCAGCTCTCTGATGCGTCTGTTCAAATGTTCTCTCTGCTTTTATAGGGAAATACTTGAGGCCTTATTTAAAATGAAGTTAGCAAAAACACGTTTTTTTCTAAAACTTGTCGGACGAGTTTATCTTTAATATTTTGATAAAAGGACTTTGTAACTTTAGGACATTACATCAACAGACTGCTGACTTATCGAGGGACTTCAACAAAAAACAAAACAACAAACCCCGTCTCGAACCAGAACATATTTTCTACTCTTACGTTAAAAAATGCTCATGTTTTACAACCGATTCAACCCAATTTAGGACGGCCGACTGACAGAGAAAACAAAAATGGCAACAACTTTGCCAGTTTTACAGATTCGGAGCTAAAATGTGGTGTGGCAGTAGCTGAGCATGGACCTGAGCGCAACACATCTGTGCTTAAAACTTTGGCGTCAGCTGTTTTGAGTTTAGCAAAATATGTGAGAAATCACTGGATGGGTTTCAATAGAAGAGAAAACTGATCAACTATAGAGTCAACATAATTCAAGATGGCCGCCACAGCTAATAACACTGGCTCCCTGTCAAATTCAAAACAGAATTCAAAATTTTACTTCTAACCTACAAAGCCCTCAACAACCTAGCTCCATCTTACATTACAGATCTTATTGTTCCATAATTTCCCAACAGAGCACTTCGCTCTCAGACTGCAGGTTTACTCGCGGTCCCTAGAGTTTCCAAAAGCAGAATGGGAGGAAGATCTTTCTGTTCTCAGGCTCCTCTCTTGTGGAACCAACTTCCAGTTTCTGTCCGTGAGGCTGACACGTTGTCCAGTTTTAAGACTTTCTTTTTGATAAATCCTATAGTTAGGGTTGGCTTGTTAAGCTGCTATAGGTTTAGACTACTAGAGGACAAACTGACCTAATTTCCTTAAATGAATTGTTAAAATTGAATAGTTTTCATTTGATATTTTTTCTATCTTAACTTGTGATTCTTGACCTGCCATTGTGTATCTGTTCCTCTCAAACCCAGCTGGTTGAAGCAGATGGTCGCTTGTCCTGAGTCTGGTTCTGCTAAAGGTTTCTTCCTCATGAGGGAGTTTTTCCTTTCCACTGTCGCCTTCACGCTTGCTCAAGATGAGAGTTCTGCGATGGAGTTAAACTCAAAGCTCCTCAGATAAATAATGTTAATTTATTATTTTTAAATGGGAACGTTTCTGTTCAGAGCCCTGAGACGACTTCTGTTGTGACTTGGCGCTTTATAAATAAACTGAATTCAAGCGAATCGACTGCAGCCTACTCTGTCCCTTCTCGGTACAAGATGATCGTGGTTTTACCTTCAAGAAATGCTCGACCGTTACTCGTTAACGAAACGCATCACATAAACCTCGTTTACCTCTTGTGGTAGACGCAGAGACAAGCCAGCCGGGCGATGGTCTCCCCCTGAACCAGATCCTCCAAACAGATCGAGCACTCCCCGCTGTCTTTACTGAGCACATCCGCTGTGAATAAACGCACAGAGCGACGGTGAGCGTCAGCAGCCTTTTAAAAATAAACCACAAACAGCTGCCGGGGGCGTCTGTGCGCCACGACGCTTACTGTTGTAAGGTAGGGGAGGAGACGTGAGGCAGCTCAACAGGTGATCCTCGATCCGACCGCCCGGGAAGGGCTTTGAGCAGAAGGGACAGCGGATATCTGCAGAGGGCAAAGAGCGGTGTCAGAGATATAAACGATAGATGATGCACACGCAGCGACCAGGTTACACACACTCCAAACCCAGCGTGGATGCATGAGACCGGATTATGTCACCTCGAGTCAAGCCGACCCGAAATAACTCTGACTGCACGCTTCAGTGAAACCAGTGACTCGGACCTCTGGGATGGGCACCACCGAACTGTTCATGGATGTGACAGCCGAGCAGAAACGGTGCCTTGCTGCCCTACATCCACCCTCCTCCTCCACGTAGGAGCTGCTGCCAGCATGTGAAGTTGTGACCCAATTCCCTACTCTAGCTACAGGGCTGGCCCGGGAAACCCAGCACACGAGAGCTTTGGCTCAAAGCAACACGTTACGCCACCATCTGCTCGTACACGATGACCCAACACAAACGGAGCGCGCGTCTTTTGTTTATTTTGCAAACTCGCGTTCCTCTTTGTGTATAAAATAAAGGTGGTCGGTTGCTCAAGGATTTCGTCGCGCAGGAAGCCGGAGGATCATCGCTGACAGATGCTGCGGTGTGAAAAAGCTCGTGTGTCACCACTTACAGTTTTACGCCGCCGCACCGCGCTTCACACAATGGCGTCTCTGACGATTTCAGTCAGCATGCGAGCACGGGAACAGAGCTCATCTGTTCTGGAATGTAAATAATCCATGTGAATTTCAGAAAGGGGTTGATTCAGGGATATTTTGATGACGTCGCATCCTAACGCAGGCTAAACAAAAGCTGATTTATCAACAGTTTAATCTTCTGAGTTGATTCAATTACCGGTAATTAATCTTTAATTAAAAAAAAAAGGTACTAAAGACGATGTCATAAACGCTGGTCACAAAGATCATTTGTAAGTAGAAATTGTTAAAAGACGCCGGCTACAACAGAAACAGCTTAAGTGACCGAAAGATTAACGACAAACGAGAAAGAAAAGCCCAACAGTTGTCGTTTTGCTACGCGTTTACACTCCGACGTGTGAAATAATGCACGCAGAAACATTTTTAACGTAGTAAACGTATCGGTCTAGAAGTTGTTTTGCAAAAGTCACGCATGCTTGAGTTGGTTTGACTAAATATCGGGTCCAAAGTTTTGATTCAGTGGTTGGGTCCACGATGACCAGTCGCCATTTTGAGCCAGAGGTTGACCTGCTTGACCTCTGCTTTAGGAAGAAAACAAATAAAACAAACTTACAGAAGATCGTTAACCTGGTTAGTTTCGTTAATTACTTTAGTCTGCACTATAACAAGACTCGGCGCTAACTAGCTGATGCTACCAAGTTGTAATAATCTAAATCAGATTATGTTTTTCGTTTACACTCAACATTTAGTTAGCTGTAATTCAACAAACGAAGTTATTTTAACCCAATTTTGGGGAAACGGATAAGAAAACTTAAAACGGCACGCTCAAGTTAAAACTACAACCGGGTCGGCTCGGTCCAGGTTCGACCCAGCAGCTTTTATTTGCACTTATAAAGGCTCTTGCCTTTCGTCTACAGCCAGCCTGATGTAGGTCAGTCACGTGACTCGAGTGGTGTTGATGGATTCAACTTTATTTACATCGAGTGCAGACCCACAGTTTGAAAATTAAACATTAACGTATATGGAAAACTACTTGAGTCTACCCTTTCAAACTGCATCATTCCATACAGCTCAGGATAACCTTTCTGTGATGTATTTTAATATTTTATAGTTTTGCAGAGAATAAATTCAAATTTAATTCACCACCTTCATAACAGATACCACATATTTATGTTATAGTCCAGTTATAAAAAAAATACTTGCAATACCAGATATTATTTAATATTAAATGATTGATTGATAGCCCTAATTACATAAATTAAGCATTTTTTATACACATTTTTATACCTTTTTCTTTACACGTTCATGAAATGTCTGTTGAAAATGGCTTCTTGTGGGTAAAAGACAAAAACAAACATTTAAGTAAGTGTAGATTTCGGCGGCACAAATAATGAGAATGTTCTATAATTTTATAAATATATGGTTTACTTACTGCCATGTCGGTTGTTGACGCGGTAAAGGCCGATCCAAGCCTCCGACACCGGCCGTTGGTGTGTGCCGCGGACCCGGGCGGATCTTGCGCCCACGCTGCGGGCCGCCGAGTGCCGATTCCCGGGGAGCCGCTCGGAAAATGTGCGGTGAGGTGTGCGGCCCGTCTCCTCCCCGGGTTGGCGCTCCGCGTCGACGGGAGCCTCGGGGCTCACGTTGCCGTCCTCCTCGGGTTTCCCCTCGCTGTTGTTGTCGTCGTCCGCGGGCGACGCTTGGCTCAAGCCGCCGTGGTGACGGTCGGCGGGGCTGCCGTCGGCGCTCGCCCCGTGCCGGCCCAAGTCCGAGTCGCTGCCCTCCTCGGATCGGCTCCGGTTGGCCTCGGTTTCCTCGAAGCTAACTGAAAAGTCGACAACGAGGCTGGTGGGCCTGGCACAGCGGGTCCGCCGATAACAATCCCGCTTTGCGCCTTCTTTTGCGTAGGGTGAGGGGAGCGGGTCTTCCTGTATGCGACTTGCTCTTGTTCCCATTTTAACAGCTAGCTCACAACAAGAGGGGACGCCTTAACCTCGAAACGACTCTTAAACCGTCAAATATCCGACAGCTGCCTTCAAATACAAACGTAAACAGGCAGCGAAGCTTTACGAAGAGGACAGCTGTAAGTCGAGGACCTATCTCCGGCCTTAGTTTACTTAGTTTGCCCTTACTGGCCACATTTTCTTGTGTTTTTGACGTGCCCGTTGTCGCCTGCTGCAGCGGAAATAAAGCATTTTCATTTCCTCTTTCAGGCGCTGTACGGCAGGCCGGTGTAGCATATAATCCAACAGCATTTATATTTATAGATTTGATATTTAAACATTCTCACTAGTTAGTAGTGTGTTGAATAAAGGCAGTTCAATGAGTTACGAAGTGATATTGAAAAAAAAAAAACTTAGCATCTCCATTTCATAAAACGACATCTCTTAAAAATTGATCAGCATGCTAAAATTATATGCTGGTGAAGATTCAAATGAATCTGGTGAAGCTAAAATTATAGTTTAACATTTCATAATTATGATTTAGCATCCCGTAATTATAATTTTGCATGCTAAAATAAATAATAAATAAATAATAAAGTAACTTAACATCTTATACAAATGACTTAACAATTCATATTTAAGAATTAGCATCTCATTATTTGACTTAGCATCTCATAATTTGTGAATTACCATCTCATGATCATAAATCATCATTATCATCTCATATTTATTACTTAAAATTTGTATTTTTGAATTAGCATCTCATCTTCATGAATTAGCATCTCATATTTATGAATTATGTTTCATGTTTATGAATTAGCATCTCATATTTATCACTTAGCATCTCATATTTATGAATTATGTTTCATGTTTATGAATTAGCATCTCATATTTATTACTTAGCATCTCATATTTATGAATTATGTTTCATTTTTATGAATTAGCATCTCATATTTATTACTTAGCCTCTCATATTTATGAATTACGTTTCATGTTTATGAATTAGCATCTCATATTTATCACTTAGCATCTCATATTTATGAATTACGTTTCATGTTTATGAATTAGCATCTCATATTTATTACTTAGCCTCTCATATTTATGAATTACGTTTCATGTTTATGAATTAGCATCTCATATGTATTACTTAGAATTTCATATTTTTGAGTTAGCACCTCATGTTCATGAATTAGCATTTCATATTTATTAATTAGCATCTCGTATTTATGAATTACATTATCATGTTCATGAATTAACATTTCATATGTATGAATTACGTTATCATGTTCATGAATTAGCATTTCATATTTATTAATTAGCATCTCATATTTATGAATTACGTTATCATGTTTATGAATTATCATTAGGGGGAATTGTGGTGCAGAGATTAAAGAAGGTGGTTCTTGAGCAAGGCCCTTAACATCTGCCATCTGCTCCCAAACAAGTCTCTGACTTCAGCTCTTATTTATTTATTTATTGCATTTATAGTTTAAAATGAATGTCACATGTTAACATAAACAAAAGTTCTGAATGAAAAGGAGTAATATTGTATACCGTTAGTCTACCCCTTCTCCCAAATGTCAATCTACTACACCACAAGCAACCAAGCATCAATCAACCATTCGTATAGACACTTGTTTGAACACACAACAGGCAATATGTGTATATAAAGGAAAGAAAACAACAACAACATTTTATTTGTTAGTATACAGCACTCTACTGAATCAATATACTTTATTGTACTTTGAAAGAAAATTATCCATCCATCCATCCATCCATCCATTATCTTTTACCCGCTTCTTCCTTTTCGGGTTGGGGGGGGGGGGCATGTCCAGTCCATCACTGTGCGAGGGGCGGGGGACACCCTGGACAGGTCTCCAGTTCATCACAGGTCTCATAGAGACAAACGAGACAAACAACCATTCACTCTCTCACTCACTCACACGTAGAGACAATTTAGAGTTACCAGTCAGCCTAACATGCATGTTTTTGGTTTGTGAGAGGAAACCGGAGTACCTGGACAAATTCCACGCATGCACGGAGAGAACATGCAAACTACACCCAGAAAGGCCCTGGCCGGGATTTGAACTTGTGACCTTCTTGCAGAGAGGCGGCAGCTTGACAAACTGTGTTACCGTGCTGCCCCCAAAATAATACAATTCCTTAAATTTAAATGTTTTATACGTTTATTATGTTCCACTGTAAATAAATAAAATTATATTTTATTATTTTCTTACGGTACCCGTCCAGGGTGTACCCCGCCCCTCGCACAGTGATTGTTGGACATGGGCACCAGCGACCCCCGTGACCCAAAATGGAATAAGCGGGTAAAGATAATGGATGGATGGATTCTAACCGCTCTTTTTTGCAAAATAAAGTAAAATTTGTATACGATTTACAGGTATTCCCCCAAACTTCAACACAATACGTCAAATAGGGAACGATCAGTGAATTTTACATCAACAATGCTTCATCATTTAGTGAGCCTTTCACTTTATATAATGCAATTTCCCTTGATATGTTTATCTTTAAATTGTTGATGTGTGGTTTCCAGTTTATATTTTCATCAAAAGTAAAACCCAGGAATTTGACCTCTGTCACACTTAATCACAATCCCATCAACATCAATCAACGCATCTGTAGGACTCTCTCTATTGTTCAGTTTCAGTTTAAGTTCAGTTTATTCATAAAGCACCAAGTCACAACAGAAGTCATCTCATGGCACTGAACAGAAACAGACAACTTTGAGTTTAACTCCATCGCAGAACTAACATCATGTAGTTAGTTTTTTCAACATTCATTTATAATTTATTTACATTCAACCATGTTTTTATGCTACTCAAATCAGTTTTAACTACCTCTAACACATTTATCAAATTTTCAACAGAATAGAAAAAAGTGGTGTCATCTGCAAAAAGAATACTTTGAAGTTGTCTAAGTACGTGAACTAGATCATTATTGTATAAAATGAAAAGTTTTGGTCCAATAACCGACACCTGGGGTACTCCACAGTTTATATAATGTAAGTCAGAACTGACATTGTTTAATACAAACAAACTGTTCTCTAAATAACTGGAGACCCATTTGTGCGCAAGACCTCTAATACCATATTCACTTAACTTATCTAGCAGTATGTGATTAGTGGTATCAAACGCTTGTTTTAAAAATCTACAAATATATTTACAAAATAATGGTTTTTGTCTATTCCAGGCTTGTGGCTTAGCATCTCATGTTTATACCATACCACTTTATTTATAAAGCACTTAAAACAGTAACAAGGCGAACCAAAGATGCTTAGCATCTCATGTTTATGACTTAGCATCTCAACATTCTGACTATTATTATATTATTTATGACTCAGCATCTCCTTTTTTTGAATTAACATCTCACATTATGACTCAGCATCTCCTTTTATGAATTAACAGTTCATATTTATGAATTAGCATCGAGTATTATTCATTTCTGTAAAATGAACATGTTATGTTTTCACTAAAAATTTTTGAAAAATGTAAAGGAAGAATGGGTTAAATAATTGATGGATGGAGTAGGTACAGTACTGTATTTACGTATTTACTTTCTGCAAAATAAATTTTAAATAAATACCAATTCCTATGCATTCTGTAATTCAGATATAGCAGAACACCTTTTTTTTATAAATTGCAAATTCATTAATGCTTTGCGGAAAGATTTTCAGAATTGGATCATATCTAAGAGCTCTATTCCACTTTTCACTTTTACTATAATAAAATTTGGTTAACGGGGGATAAATATTTAAATTATGGTAATAACAATTTAATCCTTCTGGCTAAATTTTTTATGAAAATTACCCCCATGTTCAACATTTTTTTAAATGAAATAATTTTATTTAAGGAAGTGCTTAAACGCTACAACATTCCAAAAACTCAATTTTTACACCAGTATATTAATAGCTTATTTTAAGACTTGTAACTCCTCTTGCATTTATAACATTTTTTTGTTTAGCTGTTTCCTCAAATTGTTCATTTTCTTATTTTATTTTTATTCATCATTTCTGCTTAGTTTTATCATGTCAAATGTGAACTTGTTTTTTTGTTGTATTCCTTATTATATTGTGTTCTGTTTTTCTTATATTTTCAATAAAGAAAAAAAATAAATTCAAGAACCTAACTATTAAATGATTAATCGGATTGCCATACTTTTAAAGTAATTTACGGTAATACCGTTGCGCCGCCGGTCCAGTTTAAACACCAAGTAGTTAACGATATACCGATATTTACATTTTTGTTTTCAGTTAAGAATCTTCTCCTTTATGGCGGAATCGTTTCTAACTGCAACCATTCGATTGTGCAATTGTTTATTTTCGTGTGTGCGCGTGTATGTTAGGTATTACGGTAAAAACGTACACATTTGCAGCGACCAATCGGAGCTCTGAGGCTCGCCCGGCGTCAGTTCCCGGACATTAACTTGTGGACATCAGCTGGCACTTTTCTCTTCTTCTTGGCTGAAGCTAATGTATGTCATTGAGCGGAATCGTCGCGGATCTACAGACACGTCTGTCCCGAGCTTCCTGTCTGAGTAAGAAGCTGAAGTTGAGCTTTTTGAGGTGAGTTTTTAGCGTCAGACGTTCAAAGCTAACCACCGCCCCTGCAGCGGACCCTTTCATCTCGTTTTTTATTAACAAGTAAGCTAGCAGCAGTTATTTTTTTTGTTTGTTTTTAGCCGTTAGTGACTCAGCGAAGTTATTTAAGCCTTTATTTATCTGTTCTTTAACTTCTGCCTAGAATTTGACGTTAAAACAACACGTCTGCTCTAAAACTAACCAAATACTTTGTATTCATTTCACCGTTTAGCTGCTGAAAGTCAACATTTTGTCTCCTGCGTTCGATTAGATGTCTTAGGCGTGATTGTTCCCAGGCTAAACTGCTGTTTGCTGTTCCTTGTGGACTTCGGACAACACACCCAGACAGCACAGCCCTTGCTCAGTCACAGGAATGCTGTTTCACTGCTCCACCGGTGCTGTCCAGGGTTAAACGAGCTCTGAAGGAGGAGGATCCAGCTGCTGCTGCTGACCTTTGACCCTTTGCTTTGTTTCTCTGCAGAGATGAGGGCTCTAACTTTGCAGCAGACGCACACTGGAGAGCAACACCACCAGCTGCCTTCATGTGGGAGAAGCTTGGCCTCCAGTTATTCTCCTCCTAGTCTAGAGAATAAGTTTTTATCCCAGACCTCCGTGATGAAGCCTCCGTCTGAGCTCCTAAGCACCACGGCGCCGGCTTCCTACGTTTCCTCTCTCCAGCCGTCCAAACTGTCCTCCACCTCATCCTCCCTTCTCTCCGCCTCTTACTCCACTGCTTCACCTCTCCTCAGCACCCAAAACAAGCTCCTAGCTACTGCATCGCCCAGCCTTTGCGTCTCCTCGACCCCGTCTGCTCCTGATAACTCTCTGTTCTCCACCACCCTGGCCAGTGGTTCTCTCCTCAACCGCTTTGCCCGGCCTTCTTCGTTCCTGCTTCCTGATCTGAACGAGGAACAGAAACGGGCCGACGGAGGAGACATTGAAGATGACGACGAGGAGATCTCTGAAGAGATGCAGTCCTCGTTTGAAGAAACAAGCATGGTACATTAAAACAACCTCCACAACTGTGTTTTAGCAAAAAACTGAAGGCGAGAAGGAGTCGTAAGCTAAAATATTCTCGACTAGAACTGTTAAAAAGTTCTGTTTCTCTGTTTTTATTGCCCCGTGCTACTTCTGCACACTCCTTATTTTAGCTGTTCGTATATCAAAACGATCAGCTCATCCAAAAGATGAATGCCAAATGACTTGGTTTTTGTAACTTTTATACGTTTTTAAATGTTTTCCATTATTTACAAACATTTTACATAGAAATACACTAAAATCTATTCAGTTCTTTCAGAGCCATAGTTTTCTTTGAACTCTACCTCAGCTCTTTGCTCCATTTATGTCTTATGCTGCTTTTAGTTAAGTTTTGAAACTTTCAACAAGCTTACTTTTAGCTTATAGTTATAGCTTTTAGCAAAGCTTGTGCTACAGTTAGCTTTAAGCCAGGCTTTTGCTGCAGTTAGCCTTTACCCAAGTTTTTGCTACATTTAGATTTTAGCTACAATTCTGATTATTTTAGTTAGGTGGCGTTACTTTTAACGAGCCTACTTTTGGATTCTAGTCATTTTGCTACTTTTACTTTTTGCAAACTATGTAGCTTCTTCTAGCTTTTAGCCAAGCTTTTGCTCCATTTAGCTTTAAGTGAAGCTTTTGCGGCATTCAGTTTTTAACCTAAGCATTTGCTACACTTACTTTTTAGAAAAACTTTAGCTGCTTTTAGTTAGACTTTTGCTACTTTTGACTAGCTTTTTGCTTTATTTAGTTTGTAATAACTTTGTGCTATTTGTAGCAGTGATTCAGCGCTTAGCATTCACTGTATTTTAATAGAAAAAACTGTTTCTTTAGCTGATGTTTGTGCTTAAATCTGACTTGTTCTGAATCAGCAGCAGCCTGATGAAGGTTGCTTCTTGTCTGAAGAAGAGAAGGACGAAGAGGAGGTCGATGCGGACCCCATCGTGGAGTTACCGGTGCTGGAAACAGAAACGAGCAGCCAAGAACTTGACACCTCTGCAGTCGTTGGGCAGGAAGAGTTTGCTGAACTCGACACTGGAGATAAAAAGGCTGAAGAGGAGCTGAAAGATAAAAAGGTTTTGCAGCATGACAAATAACAGATTTTCAGTTTTGTGTCTGACTCCTGAATAATGAGAGTTTTTCTTCTTTTCCTCAGTATTTCCTGCTGAACGCTGTGTGCTGCTCTCTGGTTAATAAGAGCAAAGCTCCGGGTCAGCAGGACTGGGACTCCGAGGACAGCGTTTGGACCTCCGTCAAAACCCTGGCCAAGGACATCTCTGAGCGTGACCCGCAGTTTCTTCTGAAGGTTTGTAGCAACCTTCTGGTCCTGGTCAGAGGAATCATCGTAGTGAACATTAACTTTTTATACAACGGTTCAGCAGAAATCCTCACGGACAAATAATCAAGAAAATAACAAACAATAAAATAAACTATTGCATGAAATTTAGTATAATGACTACACGTTAACTGGTCCTTTTCTCATGGTACTAATGAAACCTCTTCACATTTCTCCCTTTGACAGAAATACCATTTATGAACTCTTTTCCATGAATATATTCTGTTCATGAGGTGTTCCTTCATCTTTGTATCATTTATTAAAACATAAATCAGAAAACAAATCAATCCTTCAAGCTCTGTTCTAACTCTGTAAACTGACACAGTGGCTGACGCTGCTTATTCAGCTTCCTTTGGTTTTAGCCACCAATCTGCAACTTTTAATCTTCTTTAGGTTTTGATCCTTTTAGCTTGCCTTTTGCTTCCTTTACCTTTTTGCTTGCATTTTGCTTCTTTTAGCATTTAGCTTGATGCTGCTACTTTTGTATTTACAGCTAAAATTAAGCTTTTTTTTAGCTTTAAGCTTGTTTTCCTTTTTTAATCATTAAGCTTGTTTTTTGCTTCTTTTTAGCCTTTGTGTAATTTAGCCTTTTGCTTGTGTTTAGCTTTTTGAAGCTGGCAGCTAGCATTTAACTTTTAGCCTGGTTTTGCTGCTCATGTTTTTTTCATCTGGACTTAAGCCTCTTTATCTTTTTAATTTTTTTTATTTTGTTTTACCTTTTTAGCTTGCATTTTGCCTTTTTTTTTTTCTTTTCAGTGAGTATTTTGCTTTTTTGGCTTTTGGCTTGCATTTTGCTTCTTTTAGCTTATAGCTTGCATTTTGCTTCTTTTAGCTTATAGCTTGCATTTACCTTCTTGTAGCTTATAGCTTGCATTTACCTTCTTGTAGCTTTTAGTTTGCATTTTGTTTCCTGTAGCTTTTAGCTTGCGTGCTGCTTCTTGTAGCTTTTAGCTTGCGTGCTGCTTCTTGTAGCTTTTAGCTTGTGTGCTGTTTCTTGTAGCTTTTAGCTTGCGTGCTGCTTCCTGTAGCTTTTTGCTTGCGTGTTGCTTCTTTTAGCTTTTAGCTTGGGTTTTGATATTTTTAGCTTGCCGTTAGCTTTTGTTAGCCTGTGTTTTGGTTCTTTTACCTATTTTCAGGTACAGTTATAATTTTTGACTTTAGCCGCTCGGTTTCAGCTTCTTCATCACGTTGCAGCACAGTCTTCGGCATTCACGCTGGTTTCTCTGGTTAAGTTCTGGTTTCTGTTTCTGATCCAGGTTGCCGTTTACACCAGACAAGAGCTGAACATCCGGATCACAGCTAACTTCCTGGTGGCTCTGGCTGCCAGCTTGCCGTCCACCAAGCCACATGTCCGCAGATATTTCTGCGCCGCGGTCCAGCTGCCGTCCGACTGGTTGGAGGTGGTCCGAATCTACAGCACCGTAGGTTTTCTTTAGCTCGTGTTTTACAGGAAGTAGCTGCAGTTTTCAGCTCAGAGTGAATGATTTTCTTCCTGCAGTGCTTCAGCCGCTCTCTGCCGGCGTGTCTCAAGAAGGCGATGGTTGACAAGTTCAAGGAATTCAGCGAGTATCAGCTGGCCAAATACAACACACGCAAACACCGCTGTAAACACAGCCGCAAGAAGCCGAAAGGAAAGGTATGGCTGTTTACTTAATGCATTTAGCTTATTTTGTGTTCCTCCATTGTCATATGTATCCTTGAATGGGTCTGCGTTTTGTTCTGAATGTATAATTTGTGATTTCCAGAAACACACTGAAGCTCAGCTCCAACAGTGGGCCAACCTGCTCAGAGCTGACCCGTCGCATCTGGAGAAGTTGGTACGTCACTAATTTATTTTAAATATTTACAGCTGAGGATGTTTCTGAACGTTTATTCTTTGACTCGCGTTGAAGTACCAAGCTTTTCCTAAATATAATGAGGTTGGGAACTTTTTCTGAATCTTTACACCCAACTTGGTTTCTTATGAAAATATCCACCCAACATAAACTGCAACATTTCAATAAATTTGTCCCAAACAGCTAAAAATGATAAAAATCAGTTTTATTGTCTGGATGCTGAGTCAGCATTCATACGTTTGTTTTCCTGTTTGCAGCTTCTTATTTGCCTTTTTGCAATCAAAGTGTTTCTGCGTACCTTCCATTAATTTAACTATTCGAACATCCAGCGCGATGGGAAAATGTGTGCGCTGATTTTTAGTATTTGTGACTTTTGGTCTTTTTGAATTGTTGAACTTTATTTAGATACTTTCCTCACTGAACATTTTTCTCCAATTCTTTAAAAAAAGCTGTTTTATGAAATTTCAGTCGGCTATGTGTTTTTTCCTCTCATTCTCCTTTTAGCTACTTGTCTTGCTAATTGTAGTGTTTAACTTTGGTTTAGCATATTTTATTTTTTTTAGCTTTTAGCAACAGTTTAGCATTTTTAGCTTTTAGCTACTGTCTTACTGTTTAGTGTTAAACTTTGAAACCTTTTTTAGCTTTCAGCACCAGTTTAGCTATTTTTAGCTTTGAGCTACTGTCTTTCTAAGTTTAGTGTTTAACTTTGGTTTAGCATTTTTTAAAAATCTTTTAGCAATAGTTTAGCATTTTTAGCTTTTAGCTACCGTCTCACTAATTTTAGTGTTTACCTAATTTTTTAGCTTTTAGCAACATTTCAGCATTTTTTTAAACTCAACTTCTGTCTCGTTGTTTAGTTTTTAACTTTGTTGAAACATTTTTTAGCGTTCAGCAACAGTTTAGCATTTTTAGCTTTTAGCTAAATATCTAGTCTTGCTCTTAAGTGTTAAACTTTGCTCTAGCAGTTTTTTTTGTTTTGTTTTTAGCAAAAATTTAGCATTAGCACAGTTTAGGTTTTTTTTATAGTGTTTAGCTACTGTATTACTAAGTTTAGTGTTTAACTTGTTTTTTTTTTATTTAGCTTTAAGCAACAGTTTAGCATTTAATAGTTATTAGCTATCTTTTTTATGTTTTGCTCATTCTCATATATATTTATTTTTTACTTTTGGACAAGATTTTCTTTAAATTGTATTTTATATGTATTATTTTTATATGTATTTAATTGTATTTGTATGTCATATATGCGTTTAGCTACCTTTTTCCTCCTTTATTGCTTTAAGCTAATTTTGGTTATGTTAGCTTTTAGCTTTTAGGCTTATCCTTTTTTAAAGTTTTAGTTATGGTTTTACTTTTTAGCATTCAGCTACAGTTGTACTTTCTTTTAGCTTTTATCTATGGCTTTTCTTTGTGTTAGCTTTCAGCTACGATTTTATTTTTTAAAGCTTTTAGCTACTGTTTTGCTTCTTTTGAGCTTTCAGCTACGATTTTATTTTTTAAAGCTTTCAGCTACAGTTTTACAACTTTTTATCTTTCTGCTACAATGTTTTCTTTTTTATGTTTTAGCTACAGTTTATCTTTTTTATGTTTTCGCTACAGATTAGTTTTTTTAGCTGTGGTTTGGTCATTTCAGTTCTGCTCTGCTCATTTTTAACAGTTAATGTTCAGTTTTGGGTTCTGAAGGTCCATCGGGTCGTTCTTGTCGCGGGCGTTCTCACTGCAGTTTAGAAGATTTGTGTTCCTTCTTGATTTCTTGCTGCCGTTGAAACTCGGACTAACGGCAGGTTTTTGTGCAGCTGCAGAGCGATGGCGACCGAGCAGCGGTGGATAAAAAACAGAGTGAGTTCAGTCTGAAGAAGCTGATCCAGAAGCTGCACATCAAAGAACCAGCAGAACTCGTCATGGCAATTCTGGGAAGAAGGTAAGACGCACAAAACCTCCGAGTGACACCACCCAGACGCTTTGTTTCACTGCAGCGTGTCGGTGGTTTGAGATGAAAGTGTAACTTTTATCCACAGTTTTACTAATTCATCCCAAATATCTTCAACTGTATTTTATAACGTAAAGTTAAAACGTTGTCCAAACTTGAAAGAGCCATGGATCCAGACATGTTTTATTGTCTTCATTAACAAAACCCCATGAGAACCGTCGACTCATCCTGGTTACAAAGGAGTTTTGTTGGTTCTGGTTCTACAAGCTACTGGATCAGCAGGTGTGTGAGCCTTTGCCTCTGGATGTGGGCTTGGTTTTTGTTTGTTTAATCGGTCACGTGGTTTTGTTTGAACTCTATTCACTCATAAAATAGATGTGTTTTCATGAAGTTTTTAAGTAAATCCTTTTTATTTACACACCGGGTTGATTTTTTTTTACAATGTCTATTGGCTGTGGGAGTTATTTTGGGTTTATAGTTCTGTGCAAAAGTTTAAAACTCTCTTTTTTTTTTTTTTTTACATTTTGCTTTCAAAGAACCAATTTTAATGTAGTCCTGGCCTTTTAATGATTAATTATTCGTTTATATTGAACTTTACCTGCTTTTTGACTCATTACTTTTAATTACACTTGGTGGCCATGACAACACATTGGTCGGTGTGTTTAAAAGTCTAATGGACTAAAAGTGTCGGACTTTATAAAACACAAACAATAGATGAACAGATTCTGAAAGTCCTGTCTTCAGGAAACGGTAAAAACAAACAAGTCACACAGAGGGCCCGAGAGATGCAGCTGCTTCTACTGGGTGTTTTTAGCTCATCACTCTTTGAGATTCACCTCGTTTGTGCAGATGAGCAACAGATCTTCCTCATTCAGCCTCTCTTTTTAAGGCTGAGCCCGACCACCCTATAAAAAAAAATAACTAATTTCCAATGCTTGGATTACATTTTTGATCTTTCAGTGATAACTCAAATGTCATGACCATATGTGAGGTTTGGAACGGACCAGTAAATCCATAGCTTTGCCTTTTGACCCAACTGTCTTTCACCATGGCAGACTGAAGCAACGCCCACATTACTGAGGAAGATTCCCTGATCAATCTCCCGGTCCATTCGGCCGTCACTCAAGAACCAGGCGCCCATGTACAGGTCCTTCCCAAAAAATTAGCATATTGTGATAAAGGTCATTATTTTCCATAATGTAATGATAAAAATGAAACTTTCATATATTTCAGATTCATTGCACACCAACTGAAATATTTCAGGTCTTTAATTGTTTTAATACTGATGATTATGGCATACAGCTCATGAAAACCCAAAATGCCTGTCCCAAAAAA
>NC_056506.1:44437113-44450703 GCF_014905685.2 Nematolebias whitei | reverse complement strand
TATACTGCTGGTATAATACCTTTACTGTATAATTTATCAGTCATATGTTAGTCCAACCCTAAAGTGCACACAGTTGTTCATCTTTTACTCTAGACAAGAGTAGCGTTTTAGAAATTCAACTCAAACTGCGTGATTTAAAACGATAGTTATGTTTGTTTGTTTTTTTTAAAAGTAGGATCTTGTGAAAATGTTATGAACAAATGACACCCTGCCTGTTACTGATAGCTCTTTAAACGTCCTCAGTTTGGAAAAATACTTAAATTCTCCCTTGATTGATGAGCTAACGGCTAGTCTGAGCAGGACCAAGGCCAAATTAGATGGCGGTCATCTTAAAACCAATCCAATCTACTCATGCAAACATTGTTCCGTTAGCTTTTACACTGCTGTCAGTTTTGTATTTCAGTTAATCCAGCCGTAACTTTGATATTCCTGCTGAACGTACCACAGGCTGCACCAGAAGGGCTACAGCTAGCTGCTGTCGCGCTGCTTGAGCTTGTAAATAACCATGTAACTCAAACCTTTCAGAGGTGTAAAGGTTTGCAAAACCTTTTTTATGAATCTCTATGAATTTTTTGAGACTGAGGTAGTTTCAAGCTGTTGTTTTAGTCAGAATTGAACTTTATTCCGACGTACTGAGGCTGTTGAAAGAGCTATCAGGTGAGATGTTGAATGTTCGGGACCTTTCTATAGATTTCAACTTCAAACAGCCAAATTATTGCTTTTTTCAATTCAATTCAAAAATACTTTATTAATCCCAAAGGGAAATTATTTGTTGTTAACTCGTTATCCTCATTTCATGAAGAGATGTTATAGATGCTGATGGCTGCTGATGGCTTTTTAGTTCAGTTCCTGCTATTTATCCTTTGTGCACAGTCTGAGTTGTACATTCACAGTAAATGTTTGTAGCTAGACTTCCACAATACGCCGACTGTCAAGTCAGAAAACTAAATTCTGGGCAAGTTTGGAATTTCCAGCAGAAAAAAGTCTTAAGATGTGTGTTACTGTAGGTGAGAGACTACGGGCTGGTTTCCTCGTGTCAAATATTCAACCAGCTCTAACGTGAAATCTGTTTAGTAAAACACAAACATCACGTCCGTGCACTTATGCAGCTGAGAACACATTTTCGGGACCCTCTCTTAATATTTTATCATTTTTAGCTTCTGCGTCGCAGCAGGCTATCCCCTCTGGGTCTGCGATCCTGGTCAACATCCTGCAGAAGATCCCAAAGAGCAGGCGCTTCAAGAATCTGATGTGGGAGACGACTGCGAAGAGGAGGCTGAAGACGTCGCTCCGTGTGCCCTTGATTTATCGACTGTACAAAATGAGGAAGGCGCAACTTGTAAAAGCCAAGTAAGATGAGATTTTATTCTTTTTTAACACTTGAAGCTACTTTTTAGTTGTTTTTTTTTTCTTCCAAGCAGTTTGTCTCCAATATGTTTAGAATTTATCTTTAGCAATAAGCCACAATAGTTGCTAACCCAAAATGTGCTTTTTGTGTTCATTTTTCTGTTTTGTTAGCAAAATATCTTGTGAATCACTGAACAGGTTTTAATGAATCGCACCAAAGGATGACTCGTCAACAACTGCTTAACTTTTGGAGTCAAACTGATTCAAGATGGCCTCCGCAGCTGACCTAAAGAGAGCTAAAACCCATTCCAAATGTACAGTTTAGCGTGGTAGTAGTTGAGAGTCCTCCTCAACACATACTCTGATTGTTAAATGAGCTGAAATGGAGCCAAAACAAGAGCAGCGTGTATCGATAAAGAAAATAAACATCGGAGAAATTAGCTCATAACGTCAAAAAAATTTAAACAAATGCACCACAAACAACCGGAAGTAAACTCCAGTTGAATCTTGAAGTGTTGAACTTCTGCGTGTGTGTTTAAAGTCAGAGGCTGTACACGATTGATCTGTTGGACCGGTACCGAGAAGCTCTGGAGACGGCGGTTCAGATCTCCTGTCGCTACAATGTGCCCCCCCTCCCTGGAAAAACCATCATCATGCTCAGCTGTAACATCAGAGAGGACGAGTCCTGGAGCAAGAAGCAGGACTTCTGTCTCCCTGTAGACCCGGTTCAACAAGACCAGGAGGACAAAAAAGAGGAGAAAGAACCTGAGACCATTTCTCAGAGGTGGAAAAAGAAGCAGGACGAAGACCGTGACCGCCTCACTCCCACTGTGAGTTTATATATTCTCAGAGGGGAAGGTGGGCTTATAGAAACCACATGAAATCATAATCATAAATCCTTTCCAGAGGATGGAGGTAGCAGCTCTGCTCGCTCTGATGATCAGCAGCAGCGCAGAGGATCATCAGCTCTGCTTGAACAGCTACAGCCACAGTAAGGAGGTCCAGCTGAAGTCCAACGTCCTTTTGGACAACGTTAAAAGTCTGATGAAGGAAGTGAAGGTGGGCTTTTCCTCTTTTGCGTTCCTGGTTATCAAAAGTGTTTTAATTTTAATGTCTATAACAAAACTTTTAGTTAAATGTGCTGTGATTTTACCAAAGTTGTCTCTCATACTGGCTAAAGGTGTGTGTCCACTTTGCATGCAGTATTTGTAAAACATACTAAATGTGCAGCAAGTCATTTTTAATTGGTCTCACAAAAATCTAAAAATTACAGAAAATTTTAATATGTAATTTGTAAAGATTAAAAAAGCCTAGTTAAAATTATGAATTAGAAGAAAAACATTTACCTGGTAGTGAGATGTCAAATTGTTTCTTGTGTGCCCCTTCCCACACAACAACAACAATAATCATTGAGTATCCCTAGTATGCATTTCTGCCCTTGGAGTTTATTTTGAAAGGATTTTAAAGTGGGAATCACGGCCATGGGTGAGCTCAGCTTTGCTGCCAGAAAACAATTTGAATATTCAATGACAAATTGAAAGAGCATTTTTGCTTGCAATGCCCATCCCTATTTCTTATTGTGCCACTTTTCTTGCCGTAGTCTCACAGTTTTCCTTCCTGCATTACACTCGGAGAAAAACTTCTATAAGAACACAAGATATGTTGGAAAGACATCCATCAGCGTCTGCAATAAGACGATACAGATGTTTTTTTTTAGTTCCGTTTCTCTTTTGTTGCTGTTGTGAGCTGGCATCAAAGCAAACGACGCTGACAGACTGAATACGCTGATAAAAAAAAAAAATCGATTGTCAGCTCCGAGCTTGACACCGTTGAGGAGTTGGAGCTTCTGAGCTGCATTAAGAAATTGCTCCTCTTTGCCCCTATTCTATTTTACTGACCACTAACCAAACCCAACTATTCTCATATGCAGGGCTTAATTTGTAAACCAACTGATGCACCACAAATAGTGGGCGAGCCGTGGGGGGTGATTTTGAATAAAGTAAATGTGATTTCAGCATTTTGGCGTATTTTAACAGGTTGTTAAACATCTATGCTTACCTACAATTTTTTTAAGGGTAGATTTGGAAATGCTACTTGAAGGGGCAGCTTGTAAGTGGCTGTTGTGCTTAAAATTAGTTTTTATGTAATTATTTTCAGTTTACACACCCAATGCAGTCCTATTTGTTCATAACTTTATTATTAGTAAGCCTGAAAGAAACCGGATCCAAGCGAACAGTTACCGGAACGTACCCTGTCAAAACGAGAGTTCCCGGATCCTGTTCTGGCAGGATCCTGCTCATATTAAGCCCTGCTTATATGGCCATTGTTGTAATTGTTAATGCTGTTGTCCATGCATGGCCGCTCCTGTTTTGCATTTTCTTTTTTGTGCTTTTATGCTACTCTTTTGTGAAGTACCTGCAACCAAGTTTCGTTCTGGGAGTAACAGTGTTATTTATCAATGTATTTACTAATATGAATAAGATTATTATTGATCAGTGGTGTCCAGTCCTAGTCCTACCTCTTCAGCATGTCTTCAAGTTCTGAAGAATTATGTTACCCATGCATTTAAATCGCTTTTTGAAACGGATCAATATCTAAAATGTTGATGTTGGTGCCCTCAAGGTCTAAGATTGGATCCCACAGTTATGGAGGTAATGTTAAACTAGCAGATGTGATTTGGGCTTTATTATTGAACCTTTTTTTGTTTTTGTTGTTTCCACAGGCATTTAACGAAAATTCAGATGAATGTGATGTTGATATGTATTACAAAATATTCTCCAAGAAAAACAAGGTAAGTTTATCCTACATTTATTTTGTTTGATTTTTATTTGTTTAATTTTTATTTATTTTTTGACCAGACTGAGATGGTTTGGACCTAACCCTGAGCTGAACCTGTGTACAGTGTTCTGTTATTGGACTTTTTACTAGGCTTAAGAAACTCCATGTTTGAGTGTAGAGTGGCCCAGAAGTGTTGTTGGTACCAGGCTACACTAGGCCAAAAGTTCCATCCATGCGTTGATTATCTGTTACTTGTTCCAGAGTCAGTTTGTCAGCAGCTTGAGTCAGTCAGTGTTTTTATTGTTGTGCCAACGAGATTATGTAAACAGGGTCCCAGTTACATCCCACAATAAAATGCAAAAGATCAGTAATAAGATCTAAGAGACAAACAAAAAAAAAAAAAAAAAAACTAAATATACACTAACCGCTAATGGCATAAAAACAATAAACACAATACGCCGAACAGCAGCACGAACATGAGTCTGTGAGAGCAGATGAGCATGAATGAACACAGCAACATGAAACAAATCAGCAGCAACATGAAACAGATCAGCAGCAACATGTGATTTTTCACAGTGATTATCCTGGTTAGATATTCATGAGTCTAACAGCCTCATGGTAGAAGCTGTTCCTCTGTCTATTGGTTCTACACTTAATGCTCCTCAACTTCCTTCCTGAGGGGAGTGGGGCTAAAAGTGTGTGTGCTGGGTGAGTGGGGTCCTTCATGATGCAGGTGGCCCTCTTCCTGCATCAGGAGGTGTAGATGTCTGTGCGGGTGGGGAGGCTGACTCCAACAGACTATGCTACTTGAAGGGGCAGCTTGTTTGCTTGTAAGTGGCTGTTTGGTTTAAAATTAGTTTTTATGTAATTATTTTCAGTTTACATATCCAGTATACGTTTTATTCATTCAAGGCAGTCATATTTGTTCATAACTTTATTAATAGTAAGCCTGATGGTTACCGGATCCAATCAAACAGTTGAGCAGGGAGGCCCAGACATCTGGGACCTTGAGTACACAATTTCGTTCCACCTCATAGACCACATGTGATGCAAATGACGACAGTCACCTTGAGCCTTACTCATCTCTTTCCACTGCCACCTCTTGTAGCTCTAAGGTGTTCCCAGGACAGCATAGAGACATAGTCTCTCCAGTGTGTCCTTGGTCTTCCCGGGGTTTCATCCCAATTGGACATACCCAAAACTCCTCCCTAGGAAGGCATCCAGGTGGCATCCTTACCAGACACCTGATAGGCCCAAGATCTGTGATCAGTTTTGTAAATGAATCATCAGACTTTCAGCCACATGTCTTGGACACTGAACAGGAACTGAGTTGTCAACTGATCACCACCTGGTAATGTGTTTAGTTTGGTAGTGGGGGAGACCGCCTAATAGACCTGGTAAACCCAAACATGTAGTGAGGATGAACTGAGAATGTCTGGTGGAGACACTCTCTGTGTGATCTTCATCTCACATCTCCAGGAGAGTTTTTCACTTGTCCAGTGGCTGGTCGTGGACGTGGAATCTGATAGGGCCTTGTTTAGGGTTTCTCTTTCAGAAGATGCTTTCAGGAGCTGTGGCCTGAAGGTCATTGATGCTTGTCATGGCAGCAACCAAAGGATCCGCTGGTGCTCATGACTTTCTTGTTTGCAAGTCAAATATTTTTTCTCCTCAGGTTGACAACATTATCGTGCTGGCTGAATGGCTTGACAGCTCATTGATGTGGGCCATCGACAACTACAAGAAAGAAGCAAACAGCAAAGCTCTGACAGCTTATGTCTTATTTTCAGACAGGTGATATTATTTTTATTTTTTAAATAAAATTAATTTCAGTCACTGGAATGGGACCATTACGGTGATAGTTCTGTGTTTTCTCTACCATTTATTAACTGTGTTTTCTCTACCATTTATTAACTGTGTTTTCTCTACCATTTATTAACTTATGTTTAGCAACAGCATTATCGCAGACAAGTCGTCGGACAGGAACTGCGTAGTCCTGAAAAGTTTCAGTGAGCAGACACTGAGGTAAAATAATAAAATTTAAGATTGTGATGATGCAAAAAAAAAAAAAACTGATTGAACTACAAATGTAGAGCTTTTCACATTTAGTGCTTTTAAGAATGCTTTCATAAAGATGAATGATTATAGCATGCATAATGATTATATATATATATATATATATATATATATATATATAAATAAATTTCATAGAAATACGCTGGGAACTTTTCACTGAAATCAAAAATATTGTTCTGTTTTAAATCAGCTTCAGCATATTTACTCTATATTTATTTTATTTTGTACTTTTCACCTTTAGTTGGCTGCTTTCAGCTCTTAGCTAGACTGTTTGTGCCTTTAGCTAGTTTGCTGCTGTTTTTAGGCTCTTAGCTAACCTGTTATTGCCTTTAGCTAACCTGTTGCTCCTTTTAGGTTTTAGTTAATTTCAACAGTCATTCAGCTTTAACATTGTATTTCTCTAGTTATTCTGAGTAGCAAAACTTTTGAATTTGGATATTTTACAGGTGCCAATATAATAACTTAATCTCCGAAATTTCTTGTTATACATAATTTTCTGTCCATATAACAGAGCTAAACTAACTGAATGGAAATCATCATTTATCAGACTGAAAATACTGGTAGGTCTGGTTTTACCAAAAAATGGTAAATAACAGTGGTGGGTACAGCTAAACAAAAAGTTAGCTTTGCTAACCCATATTCTGCTAACTAAAAAGTTACCTTCACTGAACCACTAAACAGGTTAACGCAATAGCTAAAGCTAACACTAAACCGCACACCGCTAAGACAACTGTCGCTCAGTCTGCTTCACAGGTCTTCGTCTCCTTCTAGTTGAAGCTGCATCGACCAATCCTGTCTTGTCACATGTACACGTAGTAAGCCAATAGCGTGCCTAACGGACTCTTTGAGACACGCCCACAACAGACAGGAACAAGCTTGAGATATTTGTTTGCTGACAAAGTTGGCAAACCTTAATTTAGCGGAAGCTAATTCTGCTAACGGTTTCCAAAGTTGGCAAAAATGCTAATCTGCTAAACAAAATTTTTTCCCGCTGTTAGCGCGGATTAGCGTAACTGTGCCTATTACTGGTAAATAATAATAATTAATAATAATAATAATAACAATTATAATAATTATAATAATTAATAATACATTACTTTCTTTTTTCTTTTCCCCTAAACACGCGACCAGATTTATAGCAGAGCGTGGATCTTCCAGGCTGCTGGATCACGTGGAGCATCTGGACAAAATGTACAACATCAAACCTGATGGTGCTAAAGAACTACAACCTGCTAACAAACTTGTTTCAATGCCACCCAGCCCTAAATTAAGGTAAAGTTAATTTAACAGTAAAAATATAGCTACATCTTAGCAGGGAATTAATTACTGTAAATAACCCCTTTAACCTGAGCTTGTGCCTCTGTCCTCAGGTGGCGAGGTGTTCGAGTGTTCATCTCCTCCACCTTCAGAGACATGCACGCTGAGCGTGACGTTCTGGTTCGCAGCGTCTTCCCGGAGCTCCGCCGTCGCGCTGCGGCACACTGCCTCCACCTGCAGGAGGTGGAGCTGCGCTGGGGCGTGACGGAGGAGGAGTCAGAGCGAGCCGCCCAGCTGTGTCTGTCAGAGGTGTGTCGCAGCCAGATGCTGGTGGGGATCCTGGGGGAAAGGTACGGCCAGGTGCCCCCCAGACCTGTCCTCCCTGACCTGCCGCAGTACAGCTGGGTAAGATGCATGGACTGTGTGGTAAGACGCACCTGAACTGCAGAATATTGGGAGTTTTTTTTTTTTTTTTTTTTTTTCAAAATTCTGAAATTTTAAAATGTTTTTTTAAATTATTCAGAATTTTGAAAATTTTCTCAGAATTTTGACTTTAAGTTTAGAATTCTATTTTTTTCTCAAATTTTACAATTCTTACATTAAAGTCAGAATTTTAAAGAAAAATCAGAATCCTGAAATTAAAAATAAAATTCTAAATTTAATGTCAGAAATTGGACTGTGAATAAGATTTTTTTTTTTTTCAAATAATTCTACAAACAGAGAGTTCTGATGCTTTCAGTAGAACGTAGAGATTTTTTTTAGAAGTTTAATTTAAGAATTCCAATATAAAGTCAGAATTTTGATTTCAATCTCAGAATTCTGAGACTAAAGTCAGAATTTCAAGGAAAAAGTCAGAATTCTGAATTTAATCTTGAACTTTAATTTAAGAATGATGAGGGGAAAAAAGTCAAAATTTTGAATTTCAATTTTAGGATTTTGAAAAAAAAAGAAAGGCCAGAATTTTGACTTTAATTACTTTAGAGTACTAAGGTATTGCCTTTAATCTCAAATTCTGACAAAAAAGTTTGAAAAAAATAAAATAAAAAGCACAGTGGCCTTAATTCTCTTATTTATGATTGAAAATGCCTTGAAAAGCAGATAATAAATTTAGTA
Source organism: Nematolebias whitei (assembly GCF_014905685.2). Lineage (NCBI taxonomy): Eukaryota > Metazoa > Chordata > Actinopteri > Cyprinodontiformes > Rivulidae > Nematolebias > Nematolebias whitei. Next base: position 44,442,135 of record NC_056506.1, on the reverse strand, counting down.
ACCGCAAAATGTTTACAACTCGACCAATTTTACAGATATTGACATAAACCTTAGCATGGTAGTAGCTGAGAGTCATCCCCAACACATACTTAGGGAGCCAACTGATCACGTAAGATCTTCATTTCAAAATGGTGCTTTAAAATATTGGAGTCAGTTCTGTCTGTAACCACCTGGCCTCTATAACTGATCAACTTTTGGCGTCACACCTAATCAAGATGGCTGCTGAAGCTAATCTACATTAGTCAACACAAAAATGGCTACATCTTAGCTCTATTTGGCAATATTGAGCTAATATTTGATGTGGTACTTGGTCATATTTAACACACTTTCACAGATACCGTATTGGTCATAAAGACACAGTCTGAAATGAACAGTCTGAGTTTTACATTTAGTCTTTATTAATTAAATTAGTCTTTTAAAGCGCTAAAATAATCATGTTTATTTTTTTTCAATATTCAGCTGGCTTCGGCTCCGGCTGGTCTGTCCATCACAGAAATGGAGATCCGTCAGTTCCACGCTCTTTATCCCGACTCGGTGCAGCAGCGAATGTTCTGCTACTTCAGAGATCCAAACGTCAGCAAGTGAGCACAAAATCTAAAAACACGGATCTTTAGTGGCACAGACTGAATCATACAATAAGCACATTTTTGTCAAATCAAAGGTCATTTGATTGCTGAGTAGCTGTAATTAATATTTGTTTTGTTCAGATCGATTCCTGTAGCTTGGAGATCAGATTTTGCTGCAGAATCAAAAGAGGCCGAGGATAAATTGACGTCTCTGAAGAGAAGACTTTTGGACTGCGAAGTCAAAATCACTGAAAAGTGAGTCTGCTCTGCCGCATCACATTTAACGTGTGTAGTTCAGGACTTCTGACAAGTATTTTTGAAGAACTAGTCGGTCCTAAAGTACTTAATAAAAGTCTAATTGGAGCTGACATCTCTCTTGAAGTTATTTGTGTGAGTGGGGAGGCGTTGTGGAAGGAAAGCCATATCTGAAAAACCTGGAGGAGTTTGCCAAAGCTGTGCTGGAGGATCTCTGGGTGGCTGTGCAGAAGCAGTTCCTGGAGGTCGGTAACTCTGACAAGTAAAATGTTGCGGTTTCTTTAACAGTAAATAAGCTTTCTTTAGTCTTGCAGATGTTTTAATTGATATTTTCTCTGTTTGTCAGGAAGGCGAAGAGGCCGAGGCTGCTTCTGAGCTGTTGGAGCAGGAAGTGCACCAGGGGGCCCTGCAGAGGCAGTTCTTCGGCAGGGCCAAGCTGCTGTCCTCTGCTGTGGAGATGGTGGAGAACGTTCAAACCAAAGGAGGGATGGTGGTGATAGAATGTGGAGCTGGAGAGGGAAAAACAGTCTTTATGGTAAATTTAAGACCTTGGTTTATTTCGAGTCCAGATTACACTAAAGCAATACTTCCTATCTTATAAAGTGGGGTTTTGTGAATGGGATATGAACTATCAATAACTTACCTGTTTTAGATGGTTCTTTGAACGACCTCAGGTTTGAGAAACAGTTTAATTCAACCTGATTGACGAGCTAATGACAAGTAGTTTGAATGCAACCAAGACAAAAGTGGATAGCTGTCATCTTAAAATGGCTCCTTTCTCAAAAATGTCTTGGTAATTCATGTGAACGACATCTTATAAATGCCTACATCACTGGTAATTTTGCATTATATGATTATTATATAGAATTTTGTGCTTATTTGCTAATGCTATTAGCAGCAGAAGCACTTCTGATGCATCCTGGGCAACTTCGAGCAGTAATTTCGTAATATTTCTGCTAGAATAGTCATCAAATGGGCTGCAGACTTTCTAGTTAAAGTCAACAACAGGCTAGCTGGCTAAAGGAAGCAACAAAGCTAGCTAGCTGAAGGCAACAATGGGCGAGCTGGCTGAAGTAGTTTGCAAAAAACCCCCAAAAAACAGAAAACTAAAAACAGGAAACTGATAGAGCGAATGCTAAGTTAGCATTTACCTTTGTCGCTGCTTAAATGCTGCCATTTTTTTCAAATCGCCCTCTCTTGCTCAGGCTGCTCTTGCAGACGCACTCAGAACTGGAGGAAAGTCAAAAAGAGACCGCCGCTGTGACATCATCTCCTACTCTACAGCTGCCAGCCAATCAGCACGTTCGGTCGAAAACCTCCTTCGGTGCCTCATACAGTGGCTGAGAAAAATAAAAGACACTGAAGAAGAATTGCCTCTTCCACACACGTACAAGTAGGATACTTTTTTTCATAAGCTACCTTCACTACTGGTGGTTTCCAGCGATTTGTGCAGTTAAAAAACAAAAAAAACAATAATTTTTGTTTTTACCAACAGAGACCTGCTGGAAGAGTTTCACTCTACACTGAAAGAAATGAAGAAACCTCTGGTGGTGCTGGTTGACGGGGTGGATCTCCTTCAAGACGGCAGAGGACAGCTCAGCTCTGATTGGATCCCTCAGCTCCTTCCACAAGTCAGTAGCAGGATAATTAAAACAAAGCTCCAAGTTTATTACTAAATTCAGCATTTTAGAGAGTTGGTTTCTTTATTTGTCATACGCACCACATGTGGTACATGTGGTGGAACGAGATTGTGTACTTGGGGTCCCAGTTGCATCCAACAATAAAATGTAAAAGGAAAAACATTAAGATCTAAGATATGAACTAAGAAAAACATCAACTAAAAATATGCTAATCACTAGTAGCATAAAAACAATACGCCAAACAGCAGCATGAACATGAGTCTGTGTGAGCAGATGAGCATGCATGAACACAGCAACATGAAATAAACCAGCAGCAACATGTAATTTTTTTTTTTTTTCAGTGATTATTCTGGTGAGATATTCATGAGTCTAACAGCCTCAGGGTAGAAGCTGTTCCTCAGTCTAGTGGTTCTACACTTAATGTTCCTTAACCTCCTTCCTGAGGGGAGTGGGGCAAAAAGTGTGTGTGCTGGGTGAGTGGGGTACTTCATGATGCAGGTGGCCCTCTTCCTGCATCTGGAGGTGTAGATGTCTGTGATGGTGGGGAGGCTGACTCCAACAGATTTCTGTGCAGCCTTCACCACTCTCTGCAAAGCTTTCTGCAGCTGTGCAGCCTCCATGCCACACGTTGATGCTGGAGCACAGGATGCTCTCCACTGCACACCTGTAGAAGGAGGTGAGGACTGAGCTTCCCAGACCAGCTCGTCTCAGCCGTCTGAGGAAGTAGAGTCTCTGATGAGCTTTCTTGATCAGGCTGGTGGTGTTGTTGCTCCAGCTGAGGTTGCCATTTATGTACACCCAAGTACTTGTAACTGGAGACCACTTCCACCGCAGATCCTCTTATGTTCAGGGGTGGGGTAGGTGTGTTAGTTCCTTCTGAAGTCCACCACAATCTCTTTCATGTTCTTCACATTGATGTGAAGGTTATTCTCTCTGCACCAGCTCTCCAGGTGTTCCACCTCTTGCCTGAAGCTGTACTCATCGTTGTTTGTGATGCATCCCACCACCACTGTATCATCTGCAAACTTTACAATGTGACAGCCTGGATGGGTAGCTGGACAGTCATACGTGAGCAGAGTAAACAGGAGAGGGCTCAGCACACATCCCTGAGGGGAGCCTGTGCTGACTGTTATGGTGGAGGAGAAGTTGTGGATCCTCACTGACTGTGGTCTGAAAATTTGTTTTCACACTTTCTCAACTTTCAGATTTGGTGTTTTATTTAGTTTCTAGTTTGCGAGGTCCCTAAAATAAAATCTGGTCTGAATTAGAATAAATTCAGAAATGTTTATTTTATTTTGATGTTTACAGAACTGATTTACGCAACATTCAGCTGTTTAATAATAAATTATTATAAGTTTTAATTTGATGAAACTTTTTGTCTTCCTGTCAGGGTGTGTGTTTGGTGCTGAGCATCGGGACCAAGGCAGCTCTGTTGAAAACTCTGACCATGAAAAGCGGGACGCTCCTGTTTTCTCTGGGACAGCTCACCATGCTGGACCGCAAGGAGATCGTTCAGAAGGAACTGGACGTCTTTGGGAAGAAGCTCAGCGACTCGGCGTTCAACAACCAGGTTCTTCTGTCTTCTCTCTCATTTTTTCCTCTGGACTTTTTAAATATTTCCTTAACTTTTGTTTTAATCTATAAACTCTGCTCTGTGTGCAGCTCCAGACTTTGATAACAAAGAAAGGCGCGGCGAGTCCTCTCTATCTGCACCTGGCTTGTGAAGACCTGAGGAACTTCGCCTCCTTTGACAAGGTGCATGATTACTTCTTTAGCCACGTCCACACTGGTTTCACTGGTTGTACTTTGTATGGTTGCTGCATCTGAGTACATAATCTTGAAATATGATCACCTTGTGCAGATGATGGCAGACATTAAAGTGTTTTCTGCCTTTGTGTCTCAGCTGAAGGAGAACCTGCTGAGTTTGCCTCAGTCTCTGAGCCAACTGGTCCAGTTCAGCCTGGAGAGACTCTGCTCCCAGTACAGAGGCATGCTGGGAATCCGCTTGGCCCTCGCTGCCCTTACCATCAGCCCAACAGGTAAGTAAAATTGCTTTGTTATGACAACGTTTAGATTACATTTTTGTATATTTACCTATGTCCATTATCACTCCCAGATTTGTGACTGTTGTTTCTCAAACGAGGCTAGAGAGGAAAGGTCGATGCAGTGGCTCTTGATCGTGCCATTAGGAGACAGCATAACTTCAGTCTTCTTCTCATTGAAACTTAAGAAATTTAAAGCAATCCAGTCCCTGATGTCAGCCAGGCAGTCAAGAAGAGGCTGAACAGAACGTGCACCAGTGTGCTTCAGTGTGAAGTAAATTTGACAGTCATCAGCGTAGAAATGAAAGGGAAAGTTATGCTTATAGAAAATGGCACTTAGTGGCAGCAGGTATAGAAAAAAAAGAGAAGAGGACCGAGGAAGGACCCCTGCGGTACCCCCCCACTGAAGTGCTGCCGATGCTGAACTAAAATCTTTGATATCCTGATGCATGCTCAATAATCCAGGTAGAAAAATCTAAAAAAGTTGAATCTGGTCCTCTGGACATTCAAAAAAACAAA
>NC_056506.1:44398929-44436713 GCF_014905685.2 Nematolebias whitei | reverse complement strand
TTTTTTTGTTGTTTTGCTTTGTTTTGTTTTTTTGAATGTCCAGAGGACCAGATTTAACTTTTTTAGATAAAATCTTTGATGTTGACACAAAAGGTTCTGTTAGGATCTAGACCATTTGAGGGCTGACCCTGTGATGCCCACCCACTGCTCTAGCCTAGAAATGAGGATCTCATGGTCGACGGTGTCAAAAACAGATATTTGTACAGTGAAAGTATTTTGACATATTCAGTTTGAGCATCATAAATGGTTCAGACTGTATTTTAGTCTAGGAAAGTATTTACCAGTAATTCCAAAATGTATTATCTGTCAGAACTCCACTAGAGGGGGAAAAAAAAGCCGCAACTGACCCTTGGGTTCTTGCTTCAACATTTCCTCTTTGTTTATTTCCAGGCTTGAAGGAGAGAGATTTGTACTCTGTTCTGAACACATGTAACGATCTGTCTTCACGAGATGGGCAGTTCACCTGGGAGGAAGTGCTGCAGCTCTCCAGAAAACCCAAAGGACGTGTCCCCATGGCAGTTTTTGCACATATTGTGCAGAGTTTACAAAGGCATGTGTCACATTAAATAGTGAATGCTGACTGGATTAACATTTTTATATACTGATCCTTTAAAATGTTCACAGAAAGTGCGTTGAAAAACCATGTTTTAATTTTATTTATGTATCCAGCCTAAAGTCATCACTGTTGTATTTAAAGATTCATAACCATTTTTTTTCCTTTGTCTTCTCAAGTATGTATTAAATTTACATTTAAAGTAGTATTTGACTACTAACGGGTGCAGGATTGTAACTAAAAACTAAAAGTAGAACAATGCAAGGTAAAAGCTGAAAACAGCAAATCGCAGGCAAAAAATATAGAAACATTAACTAAAAGTAGTAAAATGCTACATACAGTGCCTAGCAAAAGTATTCACCCTACTTGGCCTTTTTTGTGTTTTGCTAACTCAACCTGGAATTATAATGTCTTATTTAAGTGTTTGCATGATTTTATTTACAGAACCTGCCTACAACTTTGAACATTTGATTTTCTTTTTATTGTGAAACAAACAACAAATGGGACAAAATATCAGAATATTTCAGTGTGAATAACTATTCACCCCCTTAAAGTCAGGACTTTGTAGAGCCACCTTTGGCAGCAATTACAGCTGCAAGTCACATTGGATAAGTCCCTACGACCTTTCCACGTCTGGCCGCTGGGATTTTTGGACCATTCCTCAAGGCACAACTGCTCCAGCTCCTTCAAGTTAGATGGTTTCTGCTGGTGATCGGCGATCTTCAAGTCTGACCACACATTCTCAATTGGATTAGTGTCTGGGCTTTGACTAGGCCATTCCAATACATTTACACGTTTCCTCTTAAAGCACTCGAGTGTTGCTTCTGCAATAAGCTTGGGGTCATTGTCCTGTTGGAAGGTGAACCTCCGTCCCAGTCTCAAATCCCTGTCAGACTGGAACAGGTTTTTCCTAAAGAATATCTCTGTATTTAGCACCATCCATCTTCCCCTCAACTCAGACCAGTTTCTCCATCCCTGCTACTGAAAAACATCCCCACAGCATGATACTGCCACCACCTTGTTTCACTGTGGGGATAGAGTTTTTGAAATGGTGAGATGTGTTTTACGCCAGACAGTGTTTTCCTTGGTGGTCGAACAGTTAAATTTTGGTCTCATCTGACCAGAGCACCTTCCTCCTTACATTTAGGGAGTCTTCCACATGCCTTTTGGCAAATTCAGAGTGATCTTTCCTATTTTTCTCTGCAAGTAAAGGCAGTTTTGTGACCACTCTTTCATAAAGCCCAGCTCTGTGGAGTGTATGGCTTATTGTATGGACAAATGCTCCAGTCTCTGCTTGGGAACTCTGCAGCTTCTTCAGGGTTATCTTTGGTGTACGTGCTGCCTCTCTGATTAATGCCCTCCTTGCCCAGTCTGAGAGTTTTGGTGGGCGGCCTTCTCTTGGCAGGTTTATTTTGGCACCATGTTCTTTCCATTTGATGATAATGGATTTGACGGTGCTCTGTGGGATCATCAGAGATATAAATGAATAAAGCGTACAAAATTGGTTCAACAGTGAGAATGCTAACTCAGCAGTCTCATAAATAGTCATTGTGATTGTAAATGACATTTTTTGACACATTTGGGCTTTTACCTGCAGTCTGGTTGGTCCGTCTCACTGCCACGACACAGACGACCTGCTAACCCTGAGCAACCCAGAGGTGAAGCGAGCCTTTGAGGACTTTCTCCTCCCGACAGAGAGCGACAGAACCCGTGCACACCTCGTTCTGGCAGGTAGAGTACAAACGTCATGCTTCCTTTATCCTCCATGATGGTGATTTACTGTATCGTGACGTGTTTATTTAATTCGACAGGTCATCTGTGGGCGATGGCCGACCCTCGGGGCAAAGACACTTTCCTTCACTGCGAGGCCAACTCGCTCATGCATCTGCCTTCCAGCCTGGTTAGAAATCCTCCTCAAATTGTCGTCAAATATTTCTGGAGGTTGGCTTGTTTTTTTTGTCTTTCTTCTGATGTCCCTCGTTTGTGTTTAAGCTTGGAAGTGGGCAGCTGAAGGCGCTTCGGTCTCTGCTGTCTAACTTTTATTTCCTGCACGCCAGCGTGAGCCACGGCCTCCTGCATCACCTCCTGGAGACGTACAGCTTCTATGGTGACCCCCCGTCTGCGCTCCTTCTAAATTTTGTTTATTTATTTTAGATGTATAAAAGATAAAGTTTCTGTTAAATTCTGTTTTTCTTGTAGAAAAGGAGCAAACATCTTCCTCTTCTTGTAAGTTTAATTTAAGAAAAGATGCACAAATTCCTGTTAAATGTGTTTCTGGCTTCATTGCAGCTTTTTCTTCTTCTCTCAGTCGAGCCCCAGAGTCGTCTGGAAGACTGTCGTGGTTTCCTGCAGCGCCACGCCTCCTTGCTCTCTGCTTGGCCGGCTCTTTTCGTCCAGCAGGCGCTCGACGAGCCGGCGGAGACCTCGGCTCACGTCTGGGCTGAAGGTCTGATGAGAAGAGGAGGCGTTCGGGTCGTTGAGTGTCTGAACAAAGACAAAAAAAACAGTCAAGAATACAGGTAAAAAAGCAACAATTTAGTATAATGGAGTGGTGTTTGAATTAACTTCGTCCAAAAAGCAGCGCTACTTTGAGGTAAATTGGCAGAAAATACCATTCTATGATTGGTGCGTGTCCTTAATCCAATATGGCTGCCACGTCAGATTCACTTTAGCAAATACAAAAGGGGTTTTAACTCGGGTAGTTTTACACATACTGAGCTAAAATTTGATGTGGTAGCAGCTGAGTCGTCCTCAACATCCTCTGAGCGCTAACGGAACTTATGAGAGTTTGCAATAACAAATGAGATGGTGCAAATTACAATTTAATTAATTTAAAGATTAAAACTGCATAATTTTGTGTTAATATGCATTTCTTTAAGGAAGCCGGGGCTTTTATTTAAATCGGTGCTTTAATTAAAGTTGTCTTTGTTTCGCCACAGCCAGCTGGTGTCATCCTTCCCCTCTGAACCGACCTGCGTGGTCATGAGTTTGGACAAGCGGCTGATGGTTGTCGGAACCGGAGAGGGAACGCTGCACGTTCTTCACACGCAGACCGGGCAGGTAGGAACACGTACCTGCAGGAACACCTCCTCCCTGTCTGCCCTTCGTCATCAGCAGATCAGCTGGTTTCAGTGAATTTTCTTACATCATGTTTTTGTTGGGTTTGGATTTATTTATTCTCTACTTTGGTTGCAGAACAAAATCTGATTCTTGCTGTAAATCTTGGTTTTTGTTTCTGTGAGGTTTGACCAATCGTGCCTTCTCTTCAGGAAGTGAAGACGTTGATGAGCAGCTGTGACGGCGTCTCCAGTTGCGTCTTCCTGAACGACGGACGGCTCGCCTCCACCTCCTTCATTGGGCAAATAGAGGTCTGGGATGTTGAGAACGGCTGCAGGTGCGTGGAGCGTTAAATGTGCCTCATCCTGCTGGATTCTTTTAATGGAGCGTAACGTTTAAACTGCCCACGTGCTCTTCCTGCAGGGCTGCGCTCATTGACGGCCACTCTAATGCCATAACAGCGAGCGATGTCACCCCAGACAGGAAACACCTCGCAACCGTGTCTCTTGACTTCAAACTGAAAGTTGGTCTCAAATATATTGTTAATATCTTTGTTTTTTTTTTATGTTTCAAATTATTTGGAAGGCACGAAGACCAACCACTTGTAGATTCAGCCAAGCAGTGTTAGTAAATTTGGATTAATTGTGGTAATAAAATAAAATGAACTGATGACTGAACCCGTTGTATTTTCTCGTTTCTCAGGTGTGGTCCTCTGCTAAAGGTCATGAAGTGGCCTCTGTGCCCTGCACCAGCCCTTTGAACTGTGTGACCTTTGACCCCGAGGGTCACTTGCTGGCTGCCGGCTGCTGGAACGGACAAATTGTGGTGTGGAACTGGCTCCAGAATAAAGCATTAACTGTAAGTCAAGATAATTATAAAAGCTTAAATGAGTTTCCTCATTTAATTACTCGACGGGTTGAGTGTTTTGTGTGAAATGAAAAAATAAAAAAATATGAATTTCTCCACCTGAAAATTAACTTTTACTGAACATATCTGCCCCTTCAGTCCCTGTGCGGTCACCAGCGATCGGTGCGCAGCCTCTCCTTCTCCCCCTCCTCCATGCTCTGCTCCGGCTCGGTGTCCGGTGAGGTGAGGGTGTGGTCGGTGCTCACCTCCACCTGCGTGGGATGTTTCCAGGCTCACGACGGAGCCACCGAGGCCCTCGCCTTCCTGAATGAAGGAGCCATGCTTCTGAGCGCCGGCTCCGACCACACGGTGATCTCATCCTTAAATTACACTCAGTTTTTGCCTTTTGACGCACACTTTGTAAACCGGTGGTTTTTCTCTTAAATCTCAGAAACTTTGCTCTGTTCCCACATTAAACAATTACAAACTAAAATTATAGCGCAGGTTAGGTGCAACAGATGATTTCAAATGAGCAATTTTACAGATCATAACATAAAATATCCCTTTGTTTGTTTTGTAAAACAGCTCCAGCTCTGGTCAGGAGGACTCGGTCGTTTAGTCACCACTTTAAAAAGTGACGAAGTAAGCTCCTACTAATTTAATCTTTTGTCTTTCTGTGTTTTTGTCTCATAACGGCAACTTTTAAGTTTGAAGTTTGCTTATAATAAAAGGTCAAGTCTTGTAAAATGTTTTGAAAGTAAACATGATTTTTGAACTATAAAAACTATAAAGATTATATTTTCAACTTGTTAATCAACAACACTCAAAAACGTCTATCAAAATTTAGGTGTGAAGCTCTGAAAATGTTTAATTTTGATGTTTAAGTGCGATCCAGATCCTCCTCGGAAGAAGCTGAAGACTGAAGCGTCCGACACTCCCGCTCTCTGCGTGGCGGTAAATGGAGACTACGCCGCTGTGGGTTACCATGGTGACGGCATCAAGCTATTCAGTCTGGAGTCGGGTGGGTTTAAACGTCACATAAAAATATTATAGAAATAAAAATATTAGAGCTGTCTTTCTTTAAAGAAGGGATTGTAGAAGCGCATTGTGGTGCTCATTGTCTTTTAAAAAGGAGTTTTCAGTGGTTTATTTGTTCCTATAATTTGAGGTAAAAAATGATCCTAAATAATGATTAAATGCTTCCTGTCTTCAGGTGAGAAGATCTGGTTCACCTCGGACCTCAAAGTGTCCATCCACTGCCTGCTGTGGGTCTCTGTGGACTCTGAGCAGAACGAGCCGGAGCTGCTGGTTTCTGGAGGGAGCGACAAACGTTTGAGGCTGTGGAAGAAAACGGAAGGAGAGGAGGGAGTGATGGGGGGCCTGATGAGTCTGGGAGAGTTTGGGGTGCAGACGGACACCGTCCTGGCTCTGGTGCAGAACTCCACATTTCTGGCTGCAGCTTCAGGTCAGTTTTCTCTGTTTAAATTATCTAGATCATCGTGTACCCGAGGTAATAAAGTTGGTGAGTTGTTGTTTAAGACAAAACAAACATTTTTAGGATTCAAGTCACCCAGCATCTTCTAGAGCTAGATTTTTGTTTCTTGTCATATGCAAAATCAACACAAGGTCAACAATTCAATGAAATGCTCAGGCTGAGAAGAACCGTCTCCACTCACCAATAAAACATCAAGAAATACCAAAGCATGCAACAAAAATACAAAAACAAGGCGCCAAAAGTGAAAGAGAAATACATCTACAGCAGCATAGTCCTATTAGCAGAGTGGTTCTGTTGGCAGTCAGGTTCTCTTAGTAACATGGTCCCGTTAGCTAGTTTATATTGCCAGGACTTGGCATGGTCTCATCTGCCACTTGGCTTACATGGCACCTGACTTGATGGTTCTCCTCGCAGGCGGTGGACCCACCTGGAGGTAGCACCCTGTCTTCTCAGGCTTGTCCTGACCATGCCCCAGGCTTTGAGGCTCGACCCCCAGGCAGGGCTCCACATTTGGACCCCGGTTTCCCTTTTCTGGGCGGGGCCTTCCTTATTTAATTCATATTTATCCTAAAAGAGTCTTTGCCTCAGGTGGAGGGGTTCTAGTATCTGGGCGTCTTGTTCACAAGTGACGGTAGGATAGAGCGGGTGATGGATCGATGGTTTGGGGCCTCGCTTTCAGTAATGAGGGTGTTGCTTTGGTCTGTAGTGGTGACGTAAGAGATGAGTTGAAAGGCAAAACTCTTGTTCTACTGGTCCATCTATGTTCCAATCCCACCTGTGGTCATGAGGTTTTGATCGCGATCGAAAGAACGCAATCCCAGATACAAGCAGCCGAAATGATCTTCTTTCATGGGCTCAGCCTTAGAGAGGGTGAGGAGCTCCGTCATCCAGGAGGAGCTCAGAGTAGAACCACTGCTCCTTCGCATTAAAAGGAGACGGCTGAGGTGCTTCGTCTGATTAGGACACTTCCTGGATGTCTCCATTTGGAGGTTTACAGGCGTGTTCCAATAGGAGACCCAGAACTTCTTCCAAAAGTATTTTAACACAAAAAGAAGAATAAATTTATGACTCGTGCCTCCGAGTGCCCCTTTTTTAATGCTAAACTTTAAAAACCCATTCTTACCTCAAAAACAAAACTGAAAATCTGGTTTAGTTGAAGGAAAGTTGTGTTTTCATCCAGTTTCTCTGTCAGCCTAGTAGTAATTTTATTAACTTGCATTGCTTTTGATATCTGCGTTTATTTTTCCAAACAGATGATTTCTCCATCGTGCTGTGGTCGCTGAAGGATCTGACTCTTAACTTGTCGACTGCCGCGCACGAGGTGCTGAGGGGCCACAGAGGAGGGGTCACCTGTTTGGCTTTTAGCCCTGATGGTGCACAGCTGCTGTCGGGTGCAAAGGACCAGGTACCTGCGCTTAAATAAACCTATTTCTGTGTTTTCTAAGCAAGTTGGGTTTTTACTGAAATGTGTCGTCGTCTTGTGAAACCACACAGTTTGAATCTTTGAGCTGTTAAAATCCAGTAAATTAAAACTTAACATTTTAGGCACTTCTTTCTGCCTTTTGTTGATTTTCTGACTTTAATGGTTTGCAGCCTCACAACACTGAGTAAATGAGCGTTTACCTAAACCTTTAGTTACATCCAGCTCCTCATTTGCAGCTGGACTGAGATGAATCATGTTTTTGTTCCAGGCTCTGATGGTTTGGGATGTCGGCTCCTCTCCTGCTGCTCTTTCTAAATCGCTCCTCCACGCTCACAGAGACTGGATCACCGGCTGCGTGTGGACCTCTGACTGTGTTGTGAGTTCTCGTTAAGTTCAAGAACATTACCGCCCAAATTTACCTCAAATACGCTTCAACAGATTTTATTATAGTGCAAAGTCCCTTAACATGGAGGTGAACCAATGTTGAGTTGAAAATATAAAATGGTCGAAGATATAAAATCATTTCAGCTTCAGCGAGTATATTCTGAAAACAAAAGCAGTGTGAATGCTAAATAACTAGAAAAATTTGCTGAAGCTGAACCTAAGTTGCTAAAATTAGAAACAGAACCCTCACTAATAAAAGCTAGCCATCAGTTAAATGTGACAAAAGGCTAGCTAAGAGCTAAATGTAGCAACAAAATAGCTAAATGCAAAAAAGGTAGCTAAATGAGGCAAAAGGCTAGCTAGGAACTTATTGTGGCAAATGACTAGCTAACAGCTAAATGTATAAAAAGGTTAGCTAATACTTAAATAAAAGGCTAGGAAATGGCTACATAAAGTATAAGGCTAGCTAGCAGTTAAATGAAAATCTAGCTAACTGCTAAATATGGCAAAAGGCTAGCTAAAAGCTAAATTTAGCAAAAGTGCATTGCAATGGTAGCTAAAAGACCAAACTAAAGCAAGAAGGCTAAGACAGATTTTAAAGAGAACATTTTTGTAAAATTTGAAATGTATTTCTACAGAGAAAATGTTAATAAAGTGAAATATTTAGAAAATTATTAGATGTTAGAAAAAATAGTCATAACGTCTCCTGGATGAGATAAAAGTTTTGATTTAGGAATGGCTGAAATGGCAAAATGAATAAAGAAGCAAATGGATGAAAAAGAATACGCAAAAAATAAAATAAAACAGGAAAGCAATACTGCAAATACCTCAGCTATAACACAGTTAGATATATTTGCAACTTATCTTGATTTAAAAAATAAATAAATAAAACTCGCTAAACTCCAGTTTAAAAAGCCTTCTTGTTTAAACCGCTCCTTAAAGACTTGTCTCTCAGCTCTGCCTCCTGTTTTCTTTCAGATAAGCTCTTCTAATGATGGGAAGCTTTGTCTGTGGAACCTGGAGGCAGGTTTGTGTCTCAACGAAATCCACTGGAGGGATCCTCTGACCTCCGTCTGCTGTCTGGTGAGTCAAATAGAAAACTGTCGGGACGAAAACAAACAGCATCTCTGCAGTTACTTCATGTATCACTGGAGCCAAAGCGTTCCTGGGATTGTTTTACAACAAAGAGCTTTATGGCTTAATCTTGTGGAGGGTTAAGTTTTTTTTTGATGAACGTTGAGTTGACCGTCTGTCCGCGTGCAGGATCAGTACGTGATCGCCGGTAGCTCGGAAGGCGCTCTGCATGTTTGGGATTGGAAAACGAGCGCAGAAATCTGCCACATAGCTGCTCACAAGCAGCGAATACACCACTGCTGTGTCCTCCCAAACACCGGTACGACCCCGGGTTTCCTTTCTCATGTTTTCTCATATTAAAATATATTTTAGAAACCAGCAGACCGTCTTTTTGAATAAATGTTTTCTTTTTTTTGTTTTAGATGAGACAAAAGAAACAAAACCAGGGGAACTGACTGTTTTCACAGCGTCCGACGATGGAACTGTGCAGCTCTGGAAACCTTTGCAGGTCTCGGTCCAGATTAAATCCACCTAATTTATTAAATTCTCCCGCTAATCTCCACGCCGGACAGGAGATTCAGATTAATCCGCAGTTTCTTCAAAATTTTAGATTAAGCCACAGTTTTGTCTTCTCTCTCGCAGAAATCTTTTTGTGTTCTTCGTCCAGGTGGAGCACTTCAGCACCTTCCAGGGACACAGCGGCCCGGTTCACGGAGTCGCTGTTAAAACGGGCATCCCAGAATTCCTCACCGTCTCCGAAGACCGCTCAATGAGGTGTTGGACCTGGACGACAGGTGAAACTGAGCGATGCCTCATTTCTCCACAGCATCTTGCAGTTTATGTTTTAAAGCTTTTGGATTTTGTTTGTTTTTTGGCTTCACAGAGAATGCTAAGAATCTAAAAGGCGCTATTTCAGCTCTGTGTCTCTCTGAGACGGAGGATTTGCTGCTGGCCGGTTATGAGTCTGGTTTGCTGGAGTTGTGGCAGCACAATGCAATCGTTGGCCACAAGCAGGTGAACGTAACTCATAAAAAGACGATTTAAAGGCCGTCAAAACCAACCAGTTAAAGGCTTAGTACTTAAAGGAATTCACATCACCCACAACCCTTCATGCCAAGTTCAAGACTCTTTATTATCCCCAAGGGGCAATTTGTTTCACAGTATCAGTCAATCAACTTTATTTCTATAGCACATTTTAAAAACTGCAAGGGTAGCCGATGTGCTGTACAATAAGACAAAAAGACAAATTGATTAAGACAATAAAAACATACAAAGCATACACAAAGAAACATAAAAATACATGCATACCAGTTTCATGGCAGGTGTGTTAAGATGCCATAAAAGATGAGATCACGTGTTAAAAGCCAAAGAATAAAAGTGTGTTTTTAAAAGAGAGTTAAAACCAGGAAGAGAGGAGGCATGTCTGACACTCAAGGGTAAGTTGTTCCACAACTTGGGAGCAGCAACAGCGAGCGCTCCGTCACCTCTGAGCTTCAGCTGAGTTTTAGGGACTGTCGGCAGCAGCTGATCAGCTGATCGTAGGGATCTTGGTGGGCAGTAAGGCTGAAGCAGCTCAGACGGATATGAAGGGGCAAGGTTGTTCAAGCGTTTAAAAACAAACCGCAAAAGCTTAAAATGAATTCTTTAGTGCACAGGGAGCCAATGAAGGGACGCCAGGGTGGGAGTAATATGCTCACGCCTACGGGCCTGAGTTAAAAAAATAAATAAATAAATGCTGAAATTAGCAGAAAAACCTGAGAAGAGCTGAATCAGAACAAAAGGTGAAATGAAGGTTTTGGATGTTAAGAGAGCTCTGTTCATTTTCAATGAGTAAAAACATGGCCGAAAAATCAAATCCAAATGAACAAATTGCTCAAATACCAGAAGTCACTGCAGGAATGAGCTGAACGTTGTGATGAAAATAGCTTCCACATCACGTGTCAAAAACCTAAAAAATAAACCCACAGCAAGAAATGGATCTGAATAGTGAGAAGCTGAGTTCTTGTTTGGTTGTTTGTCCAGACGTCGGGCAGACCGGTCGCGGCAGCCTGTTGGATGCCTGACGGGCAGTTCGCTGTCAGCTACCTGAACCACACGGTTGTTGACGTGTGGAAGCGGGTGTGGAACCAACAACGCAGTAAAGCAAGGTAAACAACAACAAGTCAGACATAAACATTACCCTGCATGTTTGGTAACTGCAGCTAAAACATAATTCGTTTAAAGCTTCGTAACGCGACTGCTCACCGTTGTATTTTAATTGTTTATTCACATTAAGAAACTAGAAATTTACAACAAAAATAGATCCCTCTAAGTTTTTGTCTTGAACTTTTTTAAATCCCTCTAAGTTGTTTTTAAGTTTTTACAAATGCTGACGTATTTATAAGACTGTCATGTCTTAAAGGGATCGTGTTAATTTTTAGCCTTCAGTTGATTATAAAGTCATGTGCTACATGAACCATAATATTTAAGAGTTTTATTTGTTTAAATTTATTATAAACCTTTTTTCTTACCCGTCATACTGGGACATCCGTCGTCAAACGTCTTGTTTTTGCTCAATAAATTAGTTTTGTTCAAAATTTTTAAAAAATGTTAACGCTTGCCTTTTCATTTTTGCATTTTACTGTAAATACACATATTTCTCTAGGTGTCAGTGATCTTTTTTGATCTCTTAAAAACAATAAATCACACTAAACAAAGAGTCAAACGTAAACTTGCAACTTGTTCTTTATCTTTTAAATGTGCAGATTTTGGTTCAAGTCAAATTTATTAGTAAACATAAAGAGCCAATATTTATAATCATTCTATTAATGTTTTAAATGTCTCAGAAGCTTGAAACTAAATAAATCTGAAACGTAAAACTGGATTAAAATGGCACTGAAATATTGTTTAAGGAACCGGTTTAACCGTTTGGAACGCTGTGACCGATGTAGAAAACCAAATCAAACTTTATTTGTGACGGCTTTTTCAGACAGTCGAGTGTAACACAAAGTGCTTCGCAGCAGATGAACAACTAAAACGAATGAGAAGCAGAAACTCTGAGCACAACAACAGTCGACTGATCTTTTAATTTTCTCTCCTCTTTCTGCCGCCTCCAGCCTGGTGAAGGTGACGGCGTTCAAAATTAAAAGCCCGGTGGCTCGGCTTTTTTACTGCTCAGTTCTGCTCGGTGTGACCAACTCGGGAATGCTCTGTGTCGTGTCGACAGCCGACGAGGACGACTACAATCAAGTAAACAGCGAGTAAGTTTCTAACTCCGTTTATTTGGGACTTCAGCGGCCCGAACGTCCAGCTCTCAGGACTCTCTTCATAATTTGCTTTTGTCCTTTGCTGACTTCACAGAAAGTTGGAAATTAAAAATGGTTTGTAGGTTTTGAGCTTTTTGAACTTTTATTGGAAGATAAAAATGTCTCCTTGATTCAATTCAGTTACTTAACCTAAAATAAAATGTATTTATATATTTTTCAGACTCAGAATTGTCTTTGTTACTGAAATCTCAGAATTCTTGATCAGGTCAGAATTTCCTCTTTAATAGAAACATTAAGAACTTTATTTGAGGGGAGGAAGTAATAATTCCTTCTTTTTTCTCTCTCTCAATCTGCCTTAAACTCTGAATTCTCAGAATTCTTAGATTTAAAGTCAGAATTCTTGGATTAAAGTCACAATTTAGACTTTTTTTCCTCAGAATTTTCAGATTAAAGCAAGAGTTTAGAATTTTTCTCTGAATTGTAGCTTAAATCCCAGAATGTCTTAATCCTCAAATTAAAGTCATAATTCTGATCTTCCTTTCCTCAGAATTATCTGATTAATCCCCAGATTCTGACTCCACCCCCACCCCCAAAGAATTAAGATTTGATTTCTCTGAATTCTGAGAAAAATTCTAAATTCTTACTTTAATCTGAGATTTGTGAGATTCTGGGATTTTAGTAAGAAATCAGGAAAAAAGTTGGAATTCTGACTTTAATTTGAGAATTCTCAATGAAAAAAGGTCCGAACTCTAACTTAAATCCCAGAATGTCATAATCCTCAAATTAAAGTCAGAATTCTGACTTTTTTTCCAGATTTCGTACTAAAATCCCAGAATTTCACAAATCTCAAGTTCAAGTCAACTTTATTGTCGTTTCCACCACACGTGGTCCATGAGGCGGAAACAAAATTATGTGCACAGGGTCCCAGTTACACCCAAAAATAACAAAATATAAAGTTTAAAAAGAAACAGTAAATAAGGATCTAAGATATAAACAAGATATACGCTAGACACTAATAATGTTTTTTAAAAAAAAATACAGTGTAACAACAGCAGCCCGAACATGAGTCTGTGGTTAGCAGATGGATATGAATGAATACAGCAACATGAGATAATCAGCAACATGAGATAATCAGCAGCATGAGATAATCAGCAGCACAGATAAGTCACAAGTCGACTTTCTGAGACGAAAGTCAGAATTCTGTTTTTTAAAAAGGAAAAAACAAAATCTCAGAAGCTTTAATCCTTTTCTGTATCTTCCGTACTTCTAAATGTGAGTTTTTATAATTGTTTGTGTTTTACACTCCGAGGAACTTCACAGTGAAAATAATGCCGAATTCTTTTCTCGCTTCCAGCTGGACGGAGCGGGTCCGTTTTCGTGGCGTTGTTCGGAACGATGAGAAGAGCCTGTGGCTGATGGGAGAGGGCAAAGGAGAAGTTCACGTCGGCTTCGTTGTGAGTTTCGCTCGGCTGCTTGAACTTTTTTTTTTTAACATATTTTCTAAAATTCACCGTCACGTTCAGGATGAACATTCAGTCTGTAACAGTTGGGATAAAATCAAACCTTCCTTAAAGGAATGCATATCGCCCGCCACCCACACTTCTTAATGATCGGACTCTGGAAGTTGTAGACATCCATCCGTTGAAAGCTTTACTTGCATAACCCTGGGAGATATTTTCATAACACACAACAAATGGACATAATTGCTCATTTTGTCATAGAATTTGGTGATTAATGTGTAAAAATAAAAAAACTGAACTAAACCTTTTTATATACTGTACATATTAAAGACGGTAAGTGACAAAAAGTGTTTATTTGAAGTGCAGCACACGGAGTGTTGTAGAAACATCCTGGTTGATTTTAGCTTTTAACATCAAGAAGACTTCTTCATAAGCAAACATCTTAAACATGATGAGGAAATATAACATTTAAATCCATCTGAGTACCCTGACAGGCAGTTTTTGTCCTCCAAGTCCAATATATGATCTTTATTGAAAGAAAGTTACTCCTACGGCACTGGACGGAGTTATGGGGATTCAGCCGATCTCCTGGTTCGAAACTAGGGTTAGCTCTCGATCCATTCTGGTCAGCTCAGCAACAGACATGGAAACAATAATCTGGCCTGTGTGAAACAGACCTACCAGTAATAATCAATAACCCTGGGCTTTATAAATATCAAAAGCCATCATAAATAGAAGCAGTACATGTTTTATCATCATTACTATAGTAATATAAGTTAATAATATAAATAGAATCAAGCTCATTATTTGAGTACTCTTAAATATTCCTATTATTAAAGTTTATTTTTATTTTTTGTCTTATTCAGGGTAATGTGGTGAGTGAAGAGTGGTGGGGTGGCGCCCTCTACTGGCCAGTCCTAAACCCTAAAATCATTTTGTCTGCTTTAATCAATCACCCCTCCTTCTGTGTTTTAACATTAATAGCCCCAGTTCTTTAACAATATGATGTTTTTATGAGGTGAAAAAAGTATTTACAGATGGAATACTAATTTTTTTCTTCTTCTTTTTCTTCTTATTATTATTCAGTTTTGGATCAGCCCAGAAACGTCTCTACATTCAGCTTTCAGCTCGGAGAAAATGAAGTGCGACGAGGACAAAAAGGGAGCCCTGATTACAGCGCTGACCATAGACGGAGGTAAAAACACGCTCCAGTCGGGTGAAAGTAAAGAAATATGTGACGTTTGCTTTAATGTTCACCTGAACTCGATCCATCTGGTCGTTGCAGCTTTAAGTAGGGTTTTTAATTTTTTTATTTTTATTTAAATAGATCTGTGTGTGTGTGTGTTTTCCAGAGTTTGTGGTGTGTGGAGACGTGGACGGAAACATGTGGTTCAATCAGCAGCCGGATGTTTCCTCCTGGAGCGACAAAAGACCCGTAAGAGCCAGAACTGCTCGTTTTTTGTGTTTTTATTTATTTACTGATGCTGCTGCTGCCCTTGGGTCGAAATGACCCACCAGGCCCCGTCTTAAAACTGAAGCCTCATGCAGCTCGATTGCATAGCGCTGAAGTGTGTTTTGATATTTTGCTTTACAAAAATAAACCTTTTACTTGAACTTTTTAATGCAAGTTCTGCTCCCTGGTTTTAGCCATCAAGTAATGACAAAAAGAAAACAGAGTGTCTTCTCAAAATGAAAATCGATAAAGAATAAGTTTCTGGGTGAATCACGGCGGATGTTTTTGTCGTCAGGCTCACAGCGACAGAATCACGGAGCTCAGACTCACCGGCAGAACCATCATCTCCGCCTCCTACGACCGAACGGTGAAGCTGTGGGACAGAAACACCAAGAAGCAGGTACGTCGCACCTTCCAGTGACAAACCGCCCTGATTTTAGTGAGAGCGACCAAACATAAACGTCTTCACCGTACTTGTCATGAAAGGTATTACCGTATTTTCCCGACTATAAGTCGCACCTTTTTGCATAAATTAGCAAGTCCTGCGACTTATACAGCGAAGCGACTTATTTATGTTTTGAGACCCCAGGGCAGACCCAGAACTCGCTGGATGGATTATAAATCCTCTGGCCTGGAAACATCTCGGGCTCCCCCAGCAGCTGGAGAACGTTACTGGGGAGAGGGAGGTCTGGGTTTCTCTCCTGCACCTGCTCAGGATAAACCCCAACCTGAACCACAGATGAGCTTTAGAAGATGGAAAATAAAAAAGTCCCAATAAATATCACAAAATACGATCATTTCACAACAAAACGGCTCGTTTTATTTAAATAATTTAACACGTTTTCAGTGTTTCACAAGAAAAACTGATCATTTCAGTTATTTTTTGCTTCTCCTCCCTCAGGTGGGAATGTTTGTGTGTGAAGGTCCGGTTCTGTTTTTGGAGGTGGACCCGAGAAAGCCCCGAGAGCTGGTGTGCGCTGACGAACAGGGAAAACTTTACTTCCTCTGCTGGAGAGAGTAGCCCTCTCAGTACTTTACAAATCCAGAATGTAGTAAATATTCAGTGATTTACCAAAGACTGTAAGTTTTATTTCCTCTTTATTGCTTGAAGTTGTGAATTAAATTACTAAAGGAAGTTAAAATGTTTACGTTGGGTTGAAGAGAATTTTGTTGACGCAACAATCAGGTGTTTTCTTCACATTTTCTTTTTGTTTGGTTTGGTTTTGGAATATAAAATCCTTTTTTTGTTTTCTTCCAATAAATCAACTCAAACTCTGGTTTTTGCATTCAGTGTTTTTCTTTTTTTTTCTTTTATCAGATCAAATTATTTTTACAAAATGTTTAATTTCTTTATATTTACCAAGTGCTTGCAGCAGTTATTAATTACCAGCAATTTACTGTCAACATGGTTTTCAAAAGTATAAAAAGTATTTAATTGGCTGAAGAGACTGAAACTTGGTTAACAAACGCAGAACACCTGCTAAAAGCTAAAAGATGAACAATTCTGGACAAAAGTCAAAAGTAATATAGCCTACTAGCTAAAAGTAACACAACACAATGGCAGCTAAAAGTAGGAAAACAATTTCTATAAGCTAAAGTGGTAAAATGTTCACTAAAAGTAACAAATTAAGTAAAAGGCTATTTTAAGGCTAAAGACATTAAATTTTAGCTAGAAAATAAAAGTAGGAAAAAGCAAGCTAAAAGCTAAAGGTTATATAAGACTAAAGAAGCAAAGACTAGCTAGAAGTAACAAGCTTATGTAAACGATTATCAAGGCTAAAGTGGTTAAAGGCTAGTTGGAAGCTAAAGTAAGTAAAGGCTAGCTGAAAGCTAAAAGTAGTCCAAATTTAGAAGCTAAAGTAACTAAATGCCAGTCTTAAGTTAAGAGTAAGTAAAAAAAACTAGCTAATAGTAGCATAAGGCTAGTTAAAAGGCCAAAAGCTAAAGTTAGCAAAAGGATAAGTAAAAAGTTAAAAGCTGAAGAAGTAAAATGTTAGCTAAAAGCTCCTAGTGGAAAAAATGCTACTAGAAGCTAAATTAACAAATCGCTAAATCAAAGTAGCAAAAGTTGATAAGTTCGCTAAAAGTAGAAAGAATGGCTAGAAACTAAAAGTAGCAGTGTTACCTAAAATCTAGAAGTACCAAAAAGCTAGCTAGAAGCTAAAAGTAGCTAAAGATAAGCTAAAAGTAGGAGAAGACGAGCTCAAAGTATCAGAACAATAAAATCTACAAGTAGCAAAAAGGTAACTAAAAGCTAGAGGTAGCTAAATAGTAGCTAAAAGCTCAAAGTAGCATAAGAAAACAATCGAAAAAAAACATTGTTTAAAAAAAAACATTGGTCTTGAAAATTCCTCAATTGTATCACGAGGAACATATTTTTAAATAGTTATATTTTTTTTCAAAGTTTAAAAGTTATTCAAACCAAGGCCGAATCAGCATTCACACAAAAAAATGTTTGACAAAAACTAAAATGAACTGAATGGATGTAAAAGAGTGATGGAAGTGTTGTATAAAACGCGGTGTAATGGACAACTCTACTCGCAGCCTACAGAACTTTTACTGCTTTTTAGATGTACTCGTTCTCTGTAATACTGTGGTTCAGGCTCATTACATGAACGTATTAAGAATTTCGGGATTCGTGTACGCTGCTTTTTCTTAATTTAGCAAATCGAAATAGTGATTTGTAGCCTAGGGCCGTCTGAAGTTCAGTTTTCCGAGTGGTACATAAACACAACATAAATGATCCGCAGTTTGCACGCGAAACAGACACGCCCTCTTCTGGACCGCAGCACTCGGATGGGAAAGGCATGACGGGATCCGCCAGTTTCAAGTTCAGCCGCTTCATAGAAAAAAAATCTGAGGAAACTAATCTCAACTGGTTTGATTATTATTTTTATTTAACTATTTATTTACAGAACAGGGTTCACTGGTAACTGCTAGGCCCAGAAAGTGAAAACAACAGACACGGACTCGACGGCGCAAACGCTTAAAGTTAATTAAAGTCAACTAACGCCGCATAACCAGCGGAGTGATCTCATGTTAAACGGGGACACAGCGGCTAGCTGAATGGTACGTTCACGGTTAACTTTCAAAGTAACGGTTAACGCTGAGCGGAGCGACTTTTAGCCGATAAAAGTGTCGTTTTTGAAGGTGAATGTGATTTATAAACCCCGTTAATAACTTGAAGCGAAAAGATACATTTTAAACATAGCAAACCTGGATTTGATTCTGGAATGTGGTGATGGAGAAGGAGGAGGAATCCCCTCTGTGAGTAATTTAGCTGACTTTGTCGTTTAAAATTATCTTTTTTTTTTTTCTAAAGTGTTATGTTATTTCGTGTTCTGTACCCTTAAACTGTTCTGACTCAAACACATTACTTGCACTTTATTAAAAGTTTTCATTTTTCCAACGCGTTTTGTTGACTTTGAACGCATCCGCCAAACTTCTTTTTATGTCAACATGGCGAGTTTAATCCCAGATTACAGGTGAAACACCAAATATAGAGTCACCTGTCACGTTCTGTTGGCTATCTCTTTTAATTTGCTTTATTATGTGAATAAATTGAACAAAAATTGTGACCACGACGGGCAATTTAAAACTTCAAAGATTGACTGATTGAAGTTTTGTGGTCATTTTGCATGTTGTTCATGTCTTTAGTCCTATTTTGCTTCCAATCTGTAGTTTTATTTTGTCTGTTGTTGTTGTTTCTACATTTTTATGGTTTGTTGGCTCATTTGGTGCCTCATTTGAATTATGTTCTTTTTCTCTTATATCTCTGTTACATAGTTATAATTGTTTTGTTGGCATGTATGATCTAATTTAGCCTTCCTTTGGTTATTTGTTTATGATTTTTGTTTCTACTCGTGGTCATTTTGCAGGAAGATTTCAGCCAGATGCAGCATTTAAAGGATACAATCATGTGTTACCTGTCTTACTTGCTGAAACTTCTGTACTGTTTTGTCCAGAACCTTTTATAAGATGTGCAAACAGGTTCTGAGATCATTTTATACGGAGCTGATAAAATATTGAGCTTTGTTGCCATTAAGCGTCTCAAGGTCAGATATAACTTTCATATCCAGACTTGCCTCGTGAGCATAAGCATGAAAATTGTATTTGGCCACGCTTCAAAACCACGTGAGGCTTTCTCAGAATTTCCCTTCAGCTGTTTGAGTCAACACAGCCGAGGCTTTAGCTCATATTTTTGTGATTTTTTTCAATCTCCTTTCAGCACAAAGCTGCGCTGTTCGGCAAGCCGCTCGAGAAGCCAAGTCCCCAGGACCATCTGCAAAAACACAGGTGACGTTTCAAATAAGTTGCCATTTTTTATTTATTTGCAGGAACGTTTTAGAGCCAGTTTACACTTTATAGTTATTATAAAATATATTCCACTGTCTTCTAATTTAAAACTAAAGCTTTTTAAAGATGAACAGAACGGTGAGGACTCATTCGTGACAGATTCATGACTAAATCGGTAAACTCTCTGACATCAATGTGACTTTTTCAGGACAAAAGATCGATGTTTAAAGGAATGTTTAAGACAAACAAGTCGACCAAAGAAGAAGAACCTCAGTTTAGTTCTCGCTCTAATTAGCTGCTTTATAAAACATTAAATCTGTGTCAGATATGTGAGAACAGAAATACTGAGTTGATTCATTCAGGTGACGAACAGGGTCAAATATTTAATTTTGATCATTTTTAACTTTAAATAAAGGTCTACCACGTGGCACCTCATGCTTTGGGAAACATTCCAACTATTTAACAATTATTAATTCTTGTGTACGATTACTATGAAGTCATTTAAATAAATGAATCTGTTCTGTTTTGTACTTAAAGCTCGGGGAGCGTATCTCATTTTATCATCAATTTACTTACGTATTTATGCCATTTTTCTGCTTCTATTGTGAACTAAAATCTGCTTTTTGCATCTCAGTAAAAGCAAATTTTATATAAAAGTTAACCGATGTCCATAAAAGGCTTAAGATCATCCAACAGCAGTGAGAATTTTAACCCTTTTTTTGCCATCAGGACACAATTTATTCACAAAATCCTGAACTGGCTGCCAGCAGTGACGGTTTATCAGACAAGTCTTCAAAGATAGTTTCACGTTCTGTTTTTGTATTCCTCCAAATGAACCAAATTATATATTTATAGAATAAAAATGTCTCCGTCAGGATAAATCGGGTGTGTTGGTTGGCATGCTGAAGTGATCTCCTCGACCGGGACACGCCCGCAGCCGCAGGCCTTCTCAGGTACATCAGGAACACCCAGATATTCACAGCGGCCTCCATAAAACAGAATATAGTGTAAAAAGGCTGATGGGTCACAGTTTGGTCCTGCAGGACCTTTTGGACTTTTCACACGGTAGTGAAAGTCTGACGTCACTAACACAAAGGTGAGTGTCATCATTTAATGTTTGTGCACATTCTTGTTCTAAAAATATTCAAATATTTAATTCATTTTTATCATTTTTAACTTTAAATAAAGGTCTACCACGTGGCACCTCATGCTTTGGGAAACATTCCAGATATTTAACAATTATTAAATAAATCTAAATATTTACTGGGTTAAAGTTTATGAAGCATTCACTCGATTGTGATCCATTTTTCTTCGGTGCGTTTGTTTCGGCACGATTCTTGTCTCACAGTTTTTTAACTTATTTCAACAAATCATATCCAAACCTTCAGCTCTTTCAGAACAATCCTGCTATGGCTTTTGGTATTGGTGCAACTTCAGCTTTTTGAAATATTTAGCCTTTTCTGCCATTTTTTCCTCATAGAAAATGAAATTGAGCTCATTTTACATCCTTCAAATCTTTAGCTCTGTTTACAACATTTTACTGCTCCTTTCACATTTTGTTCAGGTTCAGCTTCTTTCAGCTTCCTTGTGCAAATTTAAACTTTTTTAGCTACTTTCAGCTAATTTCAGCTGTTTTGCTCTCCTTTCAGATTTTTTCTGCTAACTGCAACATTTTTTTGCTTCTTCTAACTTCTTTCTGCTAATTTCAGCTTATTTCTGCAAGTTTGTTTTTTCTACTATTTCAGCTACTATTTAGCTGTTTTATGCTAATTTAAGCTTTTTCAGCTAATTCCACATTTTTTGCACTCTTTTCGAAAATTTTCAGCCTAATTCAGCAAAACTGCTCTTTCCCCTTCCTTCTGGTAATTTAAGCTTCTTTCTGCCTTTTTAGCTACCTTTTAGCTCTTTTTTTTGTGCTACTTTCAGCTTTTTTCAGATAATTTCCACTTTTTGGTGTTTATTTCTGCTTCTTTCAGCCTAATTGGACAAAAGTGTGTTCTTTCTGCTTTCTTATGCTAATTTAAGCTTGTTCTACCTTTTCAGCTACCTTTTTAGCTAATGTCAGCTGTTTTCGGATAAATTCAAGTTTTTAATGTTAATTTGCTACTTTCAGCCTAATTAACTTCTTTCTACTAATTTCAGCTTGTTAAGCTCCTTTCAGCTTATTTCTGCTAGTTTCCGTTTCAGAATCAGCTGAAAAAGCTACAACTAGCATTTTTAAAAATGCTAGTTGTAGCTTTTTCAGCTGATTCCACATTTTTTGCACTCATTTCAACATTTTCCAATTTAATTCAGCAAAAATTTGCTCTTTTCACTTCTAGTAGTTTAAGCTTCTGCCTTTTCTGCTACTTCTCAGCTATTTTTGCTAATTCAGCTTTTTAGCAAATTTCTTAATTTCTGTGCTAATTTCTACTTATTTAAACCTTCTGCTTTCTTCTGCGTAAGCTTGTTCTTCCATTTTGGCTACAGTTCATCATGCTTTTAGCTAATTCCAGCTGTTTTTCCGCATGTTCTTCAGCAATAAGCATTCACACTGCATTTTCGCAGGAAACTCAATTTCTCTAGTTTTACTGACTTTATTTGATAAAACCAGTCAAATGTTATTGTGTAAGTAAAAGGAACTGGGCTCTGTTCAAAATGAGTGGGAAGTTTATCATCAAACACCAACAAAACAAATGTGCCGAAATGTTCCTGCTTTTTGTTTCTGCTCCAGTTTTGTGGCGTGAACAGAATATTCCAGGTCAATCTATGAATTTTAACGACTCCCATAGAAGCGAATACTTCCTCTGCTGCAGGAAGTTCATCCTCTTCATGGGGCGGGCTCAGATTCAGGTCTCGTGGTTTTATTCTCCTCTTTGTTTCTCTCACTGCGACAAAACGTGTGCAAAGGTTCAGTCGTCGTGCTCTGAAAACAAAACCACTCGGGCTACGTTAGTTTTCCAGCGACATCCAGTTTCACTAACAGAACGAGCCGTTGTTTCTGTTTGGGAGCGGGCCGACCCGCCTGCGTCAGCCTTTCAGAGGACGTCCTGACTCACCAAATCCCTGCCGGCCCGTCTGTCGGCTTCGCCAGTTCTAAACACAAAGGGTCTATTTTCATTTAGAAAATGCTGCAGGACCCAACGTCTCACTCACTCTGATTTAATTCGCCTTTTTCCCTCCAAGGAGTCTGAAGGAACGTTCAGCGGGATGTTCAAAAAGTCCACAAAAAGCTCTCAGGTGTTTTAATTAACCACACAACTTGTTACATGTTCAACAAAAAATGATCTAAATATTTCTATCAAGGTATTTTTACTCCTTGAGGATGATTTCTCCAAAAGCACAGAGAACCTTTCAGATGCTAAGGTAACATTTATAAAATCTACACACCCAAACAAAAACAAAATACAAAATGAGTTTATTGCACAAAGCAGAGTGATGAAATGTCTGTTTGTCCTCCAGCAGTCTGAGCTTATAGCAGCATAACTTAAAGGACAGCTCAGGAAACCTGTAGGATTTATCAAAAAGAAAAATCTTAATCCCAGTCTTAAAACTGGACAACGTGTCAGCCTCACAGACACAAACTGGAAGTTGGTTCCACAAGAGAGGAGCCTGGGAACTGAAAGCTCTTCCTCCCATTCTGCTTTTGGAAACTCTAGGAACCACAAGTAAACCTGCAGTCTGAGAGCGAAGTGCTCTGTTGGGAAAATATGGAACAATAAGATCTGTAATATAAGATGGAGCTAGGTTGTTGAGGGCTTTGTAGGTTAGAAGTAAGATTTTGAATTCTATTCTGGACCTGACTGGGAGCCAATGGAGAGAAACTAAAACCGGAGAGATATGGTCTCTCCTACTAACTCCAGTTAAAACTCTGGCAGCAGCATTTACAACAACAAGCCTCAGGTTTAACCTTTTAGCTTGAGCGTTCTTTCCAGAGCTAACAGACCAACGTCACAAGGTCACATTTAATCATGTGGGCACTTATTGTGCCTGACGGCATCGGGACTAATACAAAGTGAAACTTATTATGACTTTTAGCCTTCACTCCTTGTGTTTCAGTCTCCACTGCAACCTATTTAAATCATCGTCCCAGAATGCTTTGCAGTGGTAAAATAATGGTGTTGTCTTTGGGTGAAAATGTCAAAAAGCATACAGTTAATTAAAAACCTTTTTAAATCACCTGCGTGGTTCTGTCGCTGCTGTACAGTCTCATCCATGTTTGTTTGGAAAAACATTTAAAACCTTTATTTTTTTCTGCTGTTTATTCAGAAAGACCCTGAAGACACAGAGACGCACGAGGAGAACAGGAAGCAACTGGAAACCAAAGCGACCCCGGTGAGTCTTTTTGCTTCAGCCATGACTGATCACACAGAACCGATGGACTTCCTGTTCCTCAGAGCCTCCAACTAACCTCCTGATCAGTACCTGCGTGTTACTGAGTCTCTTCTCTCCACCTGTTCTGGTACGCTCCGTCACTTCGTGCGTTTGTGTCCTTGGCAGCACAAAAGTAACATGACCCATGAGCCAGACAGGAGGAAAAGAAGTGGAGCACTGCTGGTCCCACCCAGACTACCTGAAGAGGTCTGAATGGATGTTCTGCTCAGGTTCCTGTAGTTTCATGGAACCGTTCTGACATCTGCTTCGTCTTTGTGTTTCACTGTGATGCAGGAGCTGAAGGAGACACCCGGCAGAGGACAGCAGAGAACTCCTCAGGAGACGGTGCGTTTCTTTCATTTTATATTTTTGAAAACGTTTTTAGCCATTCTTAATATCAGCTATCTGCTTTCTGCAGAGGGAGAGGAGCCCCAGAGAGATGGAAGGAAAAGGTTCAGAACCTCCTGCGGTTCCTGCCAGAGCTTCAGAGGTGAACGAGCCGTTCTGTCCTTGAATCCAGGATGTGTCCATGTTGTACTCTTTACTCCTCTTGACTCAGGAACCCGCGTTGGTTTCATTTCAGGAGATGGACAAAATAAACGGACCTCAGCGAGAGAACAACCAACAGGTGTGTGTGTGTGTGTGTGTATCATTTATATCTTTGCTTTGATGAAGGTTTCTGATTAAAAACACAAATTTCCCTTCAGAGAAACACGTCAGTTGACTTTATGCTTCATTGTTTTTAGTATTTTTACGGGGGAGTTGTGGCTCAGAGGTTAGAGAAGGTGGGCCTGTGATTGGAAGGTCACGGGTTCAACTCCCCAGAATGATAACGTCAAAATGTGGATGGGAAAGGTGAAGCACCCACACCTGCCTCCACCCTCATTAGTCCCACTCTGGGCCCTTAAGCAAGGCCCTTAACCCCCACCATCTGCTCCCCCTGGGTGTAGATTGCAGCTCCCTGCTCCACACAGAGGGCTGTGGTAGCTCGGTGGTCTGTGGTTGTGTCAGGAAGGGCGTCTCTTGTTTAAAAAAAAAAATTGCCAAGTCTTCCTGCGAGGTAGTTCACTGTGTTGACCCCTGAAGAAGGGAGCAGCTGAAATAAAGAGGAAGTTTTGAATATTTTTATATCCTCAAATCATTTATATGCAACATGGAGAACCGTCTTCGGTCAGGGCTACACTTGTTTTGATCATCAAACCAGTAGGATTTTGTGACTCAATGTTTAATATAAAAGTTCTCACAATGCATTGATGGAGTTTTCTTAATTTCACCAGAATTGTCCAATTGTTTGGGATTAAAACGACAAATTTTCTAATCTATATGGCGTTCATGTTTTTAGTTTACAAGACTGTGGTGAGACCAGCTATATTGTATGGACTGGAGACGGTGGCATGGACAAAAAGACAGGAGACAGAACTGGAAGTGGCAGAACTGAAGATGTTGAGGTTCTCCTGAGGAGTGACAAGGATGGATAAGATCAGGAATGAGGTCATCAGAGGTACAGCACAGGTTGAACAACTGGGAGATAAAGTTAGAGAGACCAGACTGAGATGGTCTGGACATGTCCAGAGGAGGGATAGTGGTTTGGACATGTCCAGAGGAGGGACAGTGGGTATATTGGTAGAAGGCTGTTAGAAATGCAGCTGCCAGGAAAAAGACAAAGAGGAGATCTATGGATGAAGTTAGAGAGGACATGGAGGGAGTTGCAGTGAGGACAGAGTGAGATGGAGGAGGATGACTCGTTGTGACTTCTGAAGAGGGAAAAGCCCAAAGAAGAAGAAGAAGATGGCGTTCATGTTTTCTCTGTGATTCGCTTTGGTGATACGTGAACAAACTTTGTCGATTTCCTGCAGAAACAATCGGAGGGCGACAAAGAAGATGAACGGACTGTAGCGAAAGACGACGACAAGAATCGGCCCGAGAACAAACCGGTGAGTTTGTCTCATCACGACCGTGGGTCAAACAGGACGCGGCTCATTTCTCAGTTTTAGTTTTACTCTTAGTTTTTTCAAATATACGGACTGTGTATTACTTTGATATTAAAAGTACTCATCACAAAGTATGAAAACAACAACAAAAGTTATCCTGAACTAGATCAAATGGTGCCGTTTGACACCGTTCACTCGACAGTTTTCCAGATATCTTGATTTCCAATTCTGAAATGTGGGTCCGTACTCCATATAAACAAAGCACCGAGCCGGGTCAAAACCACGTGGACGCTTTGGTTACGTGCTTGACCGGCATTAGGCTGGCTGTTCCTGTAGGTAAACAAATATGGCAGAACACGTGTAAAATGTTTGGGTTGGAACTCTACGACCGTTCAGACTGAGGTGGCTTTAAAAAAACATCAGATCTGATTAAAAGAACTGGGTTGGACTAGAAAACAATAGACTGGGCCACTGTTGCCTGCATTGTGATTATAATTAATGCCAGGCTGGATCGGATGATGAAGGCCTGAAAGATGACGAAGACTCTTCTCGGCTGTGGAGGTGTGCTAGCTGCCACGTGTTAATATTAGAGTTCATGCGGCTCCTAATCACTGCTAACGAAACATTTTAGTCGTCTTTTTAGGCACTAACGCTCCGACCCGTTTGGTGTTTTCAGACCAACGTGAAGAAACCGAAGCGACTCAATCCCTTCATGCCTCAGGTTAAGGTAAAGTTCACAACTGTGACTCGTAAAAACACTTTTGCACAATTCAGAATTGGAGACAACAGATTTATTATGATCGCCTTATTTAACGTTTCCTGCAGAGATGTAGAAGATAGCTTATTTATTCCTTTTTTTTTTTAAATAACAAACATGTTTAAAATGTTGAATAAGTTCAGCTGTCAGAACAACAACTAACAAACTGAAGCAAAGGCAGCTGGGCTTTGTTTTAACTCTCACACATTTTAATTCTCATCCAGGGAGTTTTTTTCAATTCTACGACGGAGCTTTAGGGCCATGCTAAGAAAAAAAAATTAAAAGTCATAAAATTACGAGAATAAAGTTGTACGAGACTTTTTTTTTTTAGCTCTCATTTATTTTTTCCACGAGTCAGATCCACAACTCGACCTGTCAATCAATCCAGTAGGCGTGTCAGTAAATGACCAATCCGAAGCTAAATGCTCTTTACCTGCAGAGCTGCTGCAGCCCATCAGAGCGTACCACCTTACTGTAAGTAGGTTCAAAGTCCTGATACTGATAATAATCTGATGCTGATGTGCTGACAGATTAACTATCTCCTTATTATGTAAAATCAATACCAAAGTATAATTTAACAAGATGCTCAACATTCTTCATTTTACCACAGTTAAAATGTGGTAAACTACTTTATCGTGTCCAAGTTCGGATAATATTACGACTCATTTAGCTTCGGATTGAACATTTGCTGACACGCCTACTGGATTGATTGACAGGTCGTATTGTGGATCCGACTCGTGGAAAAATAAACGAGAGCTGTAAAAAAAAAAAAGAAGTCTTGTACGACTATTCTAGTAATATTAAGACTTTACGACTTTGTTCTCTTAATTTTGTGGCTTTTAATTTTTTTTCTTAGCGTGGCCCTAAAGCTCCTTCGTACAATTCTAAACTGAAAGGTATGAAGTTTTAATGTTGCTCCGCACCATTTTGGTGATTTTAATTCAATTCACTGAATGTGAAGTAAAAGTAACTCATCTGATATTTCATGAGTGTCGGTGTGTATTTTTTTTAAATACAAAAGAGATTGAGTTCAAATCTCCTGTAAATCTTCATAGTAAAAATCTTCTAGTAAAGAACAACAAGGTCAAAGGAAAGGTTTACAAGACAGTGGTGAGAGCAGCTATGTTTTATGGTCTGGAGACAGAGACATGGACAAAAAGACAGGGGACAGAACTGGAAGTGTCAGAAATGAAGATGTTGAGGTTCTCCTGAGGAGTGACAAGGATGGATAAGATGAGGAATGAGATCATCAGAGGTACAGCACAGGCTGAACAACTGGGAGATGGTTAGAGAGACCAGACTGAGATGGTTTGGACATGTCCAGAGGAGGGACAGTGGGTATACTGGTAGAAGGATGTTAGAAACGCAGCTGCCAGGAGAAAGACAAAGACGAGATGTATGGATGCAGTTAGAGGCAACAGCTGAAGGAAATTCAGTGAATCTGTTGAACAGAAGATGCTTGTTCTTTGCTTCCAGTTTAGTTTGTTTCCTGTTTGTCTTTTTCTGCTGACTGATCTTCGTCGTGTCATTTTGGGCAGGTAGTAAATCTGAAACGTTTCCTTCCTGCATGAATCACCAACTTGTAAAAATAGTTTTGGTAGCTAAACGCTCAAAACCTTTGGATCAGCCTTTATTTAAACTGTATGTATTAAAAAAAAAACAAAGATAACTTAATAAATCAACCTATTAACCGTGATTTATCATCTTATTTTGAACTCTTTGTTTTAATCGAACCGTTTAGTTAAATGTTAAAGTTGGTCTGATTGTTTGTGTTCAATAATTTCAGGCCAGAGTTATTCAGAAGGCACAAGACGGAGCAGCAGGCAACTCAGCAGAGGTACAGAAAATTACACCCATTTATTCTCTGAAAAACAAAAGTGAAACTGGTGTTCCTTCTTTCATTTTCCTTCTCACTCGCAGCTGTACGTTAAAATCAGATTTCAGTATTTTCCCACGCGATCTGTTCCAGTATTACTGTGGATTAAAGTGACATTTCATAAATTTACTCGTGTTTACGGATGACAAAAGCCCAGTTTAGTCACTTGACTCCCTCTGCTCTGAAAACAACCCCGCTCTCGCAGATACTCCGTTTGTCTCCAGGGCCGCTCAGCTCCCAGCAGAGACTTGTTGTCAGCGTGTTTTTACCCATGTTGACATGAAATCCATCCCCACCCCCACACAGTCATAGCTGTCTGTGCATGTCCTCAACATGAAAGATGAGCTGAGATTAGGCTTCAACGCGGAACTTGTTTTTATGGTTCTTTTTTTGTTTTATTATTTGCATCCCCAAAAGCTTTTGGTTCTTTTTACTTCTGAAAATCAGCACAAAGTTCCGCACAGTTAAAATATCTCTCCCTCATACTTCCTCTTCTTTTTCTGAGTTTAAACTGGATTCAAAGGAAAAAGGGGAAAACACTTTTAATATTTAATTTAAATTCCTGCACATCATTCCCAGTCTTGCACACATCATTTTCTAGTTTGTAGAATTGTATGCATGACAGATACATTTCCCAGTGCCATTAAAAGTTCAGAATAATTCTGATTTTATTTTTCCTCAGAATGAAGGGTCCAGCAGGTCTTTATTTGACCGACTGGAAGACTTCCGGATCGACCCCTCACAGCCTGAAGCCGGTCAGGTTGGTCTCTGAAACCAAATATGTTCTCGCGTTTAAATTTTAAACATGTTGCCTCATTTTTTGAACAGCAAACGTAAACGTTACAGCCTGCTAATGTATTCTTGTTCTTCAGGATGTGGAAGATCTCATGGAGTGGTGGAACAGGGTCGAATGTAAGCAACGTTTACGTTTTTTTTTTTTCTTTTTATATTTTGAAGAAAGACCCCAGTTTGGACACTAGTGTTCACTTTTAGAAAACACTATTTCCAATTTTTAACAAAACAATGCTTTATGTACTAAATTATCCATGTTCAAAATAATTTGTGAAAATCATTGTATAAACTAACAATTAAGCACAGAGGTCATTATTATAAATATGAGGCTGGTGGTATTTCCATGTGATGCTACACAGTCATGAGTGTAAAGTGTGTACAGCATGGGACTGAGTACACATCCTTGCGACATCCCTTGTAGCATTCTTGTAACGTATATAAAACATAAATATTCATCCATCTTTTTATTTTCCTTTCACAGCATGGGAGGACACGCCTCAAGCAGGGGACATGACTGAAAAAGAAGAGGCCAAGTAAGTTCAAGTGTTTTTAAATCATGTTTCTTTGTGTGTTTTTTTTTTTGTTGCTAGAAACGTTTAAAATATTCTGGCTTCCAGAGACTATTCTAACCAGGTGCTAACAAGATTTCTATGGTCATTCTCTCTGCTCTTCGTTTTTCAGAGCATTTGCTGTAACGGCGGAGAAAGTTCAGAAGGGCATCCGTGTTTTCAATAAGCTGTTCTCAGAGCGCGCTGAGAGCCTCTGGCAACACGTTATTGACCTAAACGCCATCGCCGAAAGCCTGGACAAGTTCAACAAGAACACGAAGATTGCTCAAATCACTGGTGGCTCTACCAGTGCCATTGGGGGCGTTGCCACCATTGCAGGCCTTGCCTTGGCTCCAGTCACCATGGGAACCTCTCTGATTGTCACAGCGGTAGGTTTGGGCGTTGCGACAGCAGGTGGTTTGACATCAGCGGGCGCCGGCATCTCCAACCAGGTCAACAACTCTATGGACCGCAAGAAGGTGGAGAAGATTGTGGAGGACTACCAAGAGAAGATCACCGACCTCAACAAGTGCCTGAAGTACATCAAGCAGGGGATTGAGAACCTGCGCAGGTTTGATCTGATCAAGATGAAAAAACACGCCTACAACCAGGACTTCCCGGCGCTCACAAGTCAGTTCTACGAGGATGGCGCCATGGCGGGTAAGGCGATCCTCGTCAACGCCAACGAGATCATGCGAGTGGTTCAGATTGCCAATGTGGCAGGCAGCACAGCGGCCAGAGCGGTCCAGATCGCCAGCATGGCCACTGGCGTACTCACTGGCCTCTTTGTAGGCATGGACATTTACTTTGTGGCTAAAGACTCGAAAGAACTCAAGAAAGGCGCAAAATCTGAGTTTGCTGCAAAAATCCGGGAGGTGGCCACACAGCTGCACGAGGGTTTGGTGGAGTTGAACACAATCCGACAAGAGCTACAGCCCACCGAGCCAGAAAAGAACACGATCGACAAAACCAAACATTTAGCCAGTGTAAAGAAAGACACAATGGACAAAAACAGCAGCTCAGACAAAGATGAAATCCACTGCGTTTAAAAAAACATCAAAAAGGACATTGAGAGCAAAGAATACGTTTGCCGCAAACCCATCGCAGAATAAACTCAACTTTGTTCTAGAGTTTTATTGTCCAGACGTCAAATCAAACTGACTCCTTAAAATCTGGGCTGTTGGCTCTTTTCTGACTCTTTGTTGTACCAAATCTACGTCTCTGTCGAGTGAAACTGACGAGTGGTTTTCAGTTATGAGGTTCGGCAGCTGTGTGAAATATTTGGTTGGGAGCAGTTTAAATCAACAAAGATGCAGTGAATACCGTAATTTTCGGACTATTGAGCGCACCCGAATATAAGTGGCACCCACTAAATTAAAAAATAATATAGACCGCGCTTGTCTATAAGCCACGTTGTAACATGAGATCTTTACACAGAAAGATTTTTTTATTTTATTTTAATTAAATACGTACCCGTAACATACACAAATACGTAGAGTAAATGTTTTTTTTTCTGAACAGTGCCTAGAACACGGCTGGTAAAAAAAAAACTAACTATATATATATATATATATATATATATATATATATATATATATATATGTATATACACATTAACCTATCAGGAAGTCATTGATTGCTATCTTGATCTTCCTCCCGTGCATACTAGTGCTGTCCTCCTGCTCAGCTGTCAGGATCCACTGGCAGACTTGAGCAAAGAGTCCCCCATCACATGCTCCACACATGCAGGGGAATTCCCACTGGTTTTCTCTTCCCCTCCCCATTTCATTGGCCTCCCCTCCTTGTTTCATTGATCCACTGTGACCTGTTCTGTAATTTCATTGGTCAGATTTTTTAAAACTTTTATTTATACAGGTAGTCTCACTGAGTCACGAGGACCCACCCCAGAGAGACACGTATTGGTCAGCCATGTGAGCACCCGGGTGTGACGACGCTAAATGTTCTGGTGGCACGAAGCTCATTAGCCCATCAAAAAAAAAATCCATAAATTAGCCGTAGCATTGTATACGCCGCGGGGTTCTAAGTGTGTGGAAAAAGTAGTGGCTTATAGTCCAGAAATTACGGTACTTTTCATAATTTAGACCCAAGTGTATTTGGATGTGTCGTATGTCCTCAGAGACGAGTGCCTTCAGAGGACAGTGGTGTGTAGGTTTCCTGTTTTTGTGTCTGGGATGAAGTTAAACGTCTGCTTGTTCATTTTAACGGGTGGATAGAAGACGAAACGACAAAAGAAAGATTCACAAGGATTAAATTAAAGTTTAGACAGAAAGACAAGAAGTTTTTTTTTACTACAATAAATGCAACTTTACCAATAATACCAGGTGATATCTGCACAATAAAAGCATTAAACTGCACAAAACTACAAGCAAAAAAAAAGTTTTGATATATTCATCTTAACTGCCAATTTGTTTATTATTTTATTCTTTTTATGCACTTTTTACTCGTGTTCATGCAGATTCGATCTTGGTTTGTCGTTTTAATCAATGTTCTTTGCTGCATTTTTGTACTTTTATGATGAATGTCTGGTAGTTCACACAGCTATAAAGCATAAGTTTATTAATCGTGTTTTTCTTTGAACTGGTCGACAGTTTGAACTGTTTAATGATTTATCAGGTGAATGGGAGTTTTGTCAATAGCTTTTTTTTTATTTTTGAAGAGTTTAAAACTGGAAACTTGTTGTTTTAACAGTTTGTTTTATTGGTTGTAAACCTGCTGACCTAAAATCTTGAACTGCTGAAAATCTTCACGTTTAATTAGAAACATTTGGACTGTTTTTGAGAAATATTTCCTTCATGCTGTTTGTTTGTCCTGTTCTGATGGTGTCAGCTGGTCTGTAGTCAAATTTATTTCTATTTAACTTTTCTTGTCTGAGGACTTGGATCAGCGACACTTTTTTTTATGTGCAATATAATGTTCATGTGAAATAATCAAACTTGTCAAAATGAAATACCAGACTATTTGTTTATTATTGTCATTTTTTAAAACAAACTCCTCAATAGAGTCAGCTGTATTTCTACTGAGCTGCCTTTAAGCATGACAGTAAATCTAGTTTTCAGTTTTTTTAAATTTTTTTTTATTTCCAAAACTTTTAAATTACATCTTGAGCTGTTTGATGCAGCAGTCGTGGCATTAATTATCTCACCCCTTCTCCACCACAGCTGGTTTAACCCGCCTGCTGCCCTCGGGTCAAAACGACCAAGACTGAGTCCTCGTAGTAAATTTTTATTTTCAAATGTATTTGTCATATTTATTTCTAAATAGATTAGTTCCTGACTGTGCTGACAATATCAAAACAATTTTCATTTTAACTTTAAATAGGCAGAAGTTAATATGTGACATTTAAACACAGTTTTGTTTGAAAAACCCAACTAATTTTTACTTTAGTATATAGAAACAGTTTTTATGGACTGTTATTTAGACTCATATTTTCTTAATAACTCAAAAATGTGCATAAATATGTTCTTCACATACTGTTGTGAGCCAGCTTTTAAAATTCAGAATAAAGCATGTTAAAAATTTAGTAAAAAGAAAACCTTGATTGAATAGAATCTATATTGCACTGTTGCAAATGTAAAATGGATAAACAGCATATATGAAAAGCACCTTTCCCAATAGATAAACTCAGTCTTCCCTGTAGAAAATCTAAAGCAAACTTACATAAAACAATAAAACACAATATATAAAACAGAGGTTTAAAATTTGGAACCAAAACAACAAGTAAAAACATAAAAATGTGGTCATTTTTTGGGACAGTGTGTATATGTACTTTGTAAATGTACATTGTACATGTACAAATATGTATGTTTGGAGCAGCTGTTGCTGAGTGGTTAGAGCAATCGTCCTCCGATGGGAGAGTTGGGGGTTCGATTCCACTAGCAGTAACATGCTCAAGTGTCCCTGGGCAAGACACTGAACCCCTCATTACCTCTGACGTTTTTCCCATCAGTGTAGAATGTGATCTAAAACCACTGATTAGTCTTTGTATAGAAATAGTAGAGTGCTGTATGAAAGGGGAAATGAGGACACAGATTGTAGTGTAAAGCACTTTGAGTATCTTGGTAAGATAGAAAGGTGCTATATAAGTACAGTCCATTTTACAGCCTCTATCCAGTATAAATCATATTTAAATGAATCAGCCTTTGGCAATTTTTTAAAAATACAACAACAAAATCATGGCAACACAAAGATGGAAGCAGAAAAGCAACAAAGAAGGTAAATAAAGAAACACAAGTGTACAAAACATCTTTTATATTATGACTCTATTTAAATATGCAAATATGAATATCTTCACACTTTTAACAAATACTCTACTCTGAGCAATATGACTGCACTATATATACAGTATATATACAGTATATATATGTGTGTGTGTGTGTGTGTGTGTGTGTGAACGGTATGTATTTATAGTATAACATAATGTTATGAACTTAATTTATGAATCAAACTCATTAATATATAAAATTATGTGGAATTTATACATCTAAATACATAAAGCAGTATTTTTTTTTAATAAAATCGTTTTAAAAAATCATAAAATAAGTTAAAACATTTTATCTTCTCTAACTTCTTACTGACTACACTTGGGGGCGTGGCTAAAATCGAACCCATTATTTCCGAGCTTTTGCGGAGTTATTGAACGCCTCCCGAGGGCAACAGTAGGGCGCGTGCGGACAAGTTTTAAAAAACTGCCGATAGGCGTCGATTTAACATGAATCTCTGCAGCTTCGCTGCCCTGAACGAGCTCCGGTAGGTGAAGTGGCTGACTCCCACCCTCGGTGCGATGAGTGTGGTCGTGTTGAAATGCTTTTTGTTGTTACCGTAAATTTACCGACGTTATCAAGAATTTAAGTGAATTTTGCGAGTTTTAATTTGTGTCCTAGCTAGCGAACCACTGAGTGGGCCTGGCGCATGCGCATAAGGACTGCTCATTTAACTCAAATATTTATTAAAATATATATTTATAGATTACTTTTTCTTGGAAATGTACCCCATTTTCCCACCACTGTATATTTTATGTGTTTATTTGTTCATTTAATATATGTTATTGTTACAAGTAGTATTTTATTTATAAAACTAGGAGTTGCTGTTAGTGTCTACAGTGTGACTATAAACACCTGTTATTACAGTTTCTGTTGGACGTTTATAACCTTTAATAATAAAATCGAGTAATGAACTCGATTTTGTGGCTCTATTATCTGTTGACACACAGCTTTTTTCAAATATCAGCATGTTATGCACAAATATAACAATTTTTTGTGTTGTCCCATGTTAAAACTTTCCTCGCTTTTTTATAATTTTTTACAAGGTCACTCATAAACAAAGCCTGTTTTTATATCTCCTTCTGATTTTATAGTTTGATTTTACTGTATTATATTCAACAGCTGATTGTCGGTGACGTAAGATGATGGCTGAGCGGATTTGATTTGCTTAAAAAGGCAATATTAATTCAAGCTTCACTCTTTTTTTGTAAAGCATGTCCTTGGAGAAGATGAACCCCAGCAGGTGACAATTTTATTGACAGGAAAAAAAATACAGTGGATTGTCCCCAATCACATAAAAATACAAGTTTGTTACCTGAGATTTGCTTCAAAACAAGACTTTTACTGAACTTTGAGGAAACTCGTCTTCCTTTCATTTAAATGACTAAACTTTAACTTTAAAGTTAAAATGGTAGTTTAATTTTAAAAGCTGCACAACCATTTGAATATGAAAACATCAAATGTGTCAAAACAAAGCTTTTGTAAAAAAAAAAATCCACTGTTGTCTTTATTAATTTTTTTTTACAAATAATAACTCACTGACAAAAAATATATAGTTGCAGCCAGATTTAGTGAAATTATTTAACCTACGCTCCTAAAATTAGACAAATAAACGCTGAATATGACTCGTTTACACAATAAGAAGCAGAGTCAGCCATCAGTAACTGTGCCAGTTCTTCTGCCAGTTGGTTATTCTTCTTGTGATAAATTAAAATGTGTTTTAACAGAAGTCATGTCAGGTAAACGTTTCACTGAAAACCTGCAGCGTTTCTGTTGCATCATCGTCCTCATCAGGGTAGCATCAAGGGACTGAGTACACACCCTTGCAGCATCCCTTGGGGCATTCTTGTAACATATATATAAAACAAATGTTCATCCATCATTACATTTTTCATTCCCAGCATGGGAGAACACGCCTTAAGCAGGGGAAATGACTGCTTGTTTTTTTTTTTCAAATGTGCCATTTGAAAACTATATTTGTGTTGGTCTGGACTGGAGTAACTTCATGGAGATTTCCAGACTTATAATTAAAAAAGGGGGATCGCCAAGCTTCACATGCATAACAAATATTACGCGAAGGGATTTCCAGCAAATGAAAAGGGTCATTTTCAAAGACAATTATGTCAGCTGGAAGAAAAAGGATTATAACTGAAGACAAACAAACTTAGATTTAAAGGTAGATCACCAGATTTTTGCACTTCAGCTTGCGCTCATTACAACTCATTGCAGCACGAGTCGCGCGTTTATTATTATTGTTTGATTGTGTGAAATTTTCTTATGTATCCTTTTGTGCCGATTGCTGCTCAGACACCGGAGCATTCCCACTGACAAACGAATAAACACATTTTTAATTTTATTCTTTTCTTGTCCAGTTCATATGGCTCAGTTTTTGGAAAAAACGCAACTGGCACAATCCGCTTTAAACCAGTGTGACCATTTACAATTCACAACAATTTTCATTCCTTAATTTTTAATTTTGCGCATCTGCAGCCTTCATTTCAGTTTAAGTGTTCGCGTCTGCAACACATTACAGCAAATTCAAGGATACAAGGATTTTTTTTATTGTCATACCTGCTCACATTTGCATGTTTATGGTACAAAATTCAAACTCAGTTCCCAGTAGTACGATATACAATATCCCCTGCTATCAGTTGAAGTTGTTTTTTTCCCATTTAAAGGTCCAGTTTAAAGATGTGTTGCGATGCTTTCTGTACCATTTTGAATCTTTCCTGTTAAACTCTGAATCTGTGTTCCTCCCACAGGCGGTATGGAGGTCTGGATGATGAAATCAGAGGTCAGAATGAAGCCGAAACCAGTGAGAACACCTGCAACACGTCGTCTGCACTAAAAGGGCTTTTTATGTAAACTCCACCTGATGTGCCCCCCATGTGTTGAATTAACCGTAAAGTTTAAGTTGCCTCCATTTATGCTGTAACTGTAATGTAGGTAAGTGTGTTACTTTATCTAAACAATTAGATTTTATTATTATTTTTATTTTACTGAAATGTGACTAAATGTGAGTAAATGTGACGGTG
This sequence comes from Nematolebias whitei, assembly GCF_014905685.2. Taxonomy (NCBI): domain Eukaryota; kingdom Metazoa; phylum Chordata; class Actinopteri; order Cyprinodontiformes; family Rivulidae; genus Nematolebias; species Nematolebias whitei. The sequence continues at coordinate 44,399,855 of NC_056506.1, read as the reverse complement.
ACTGTCGCCCATTTTTAAACATGAAATCACATCAGTAATTTATTAGACTTCAGAAACAGGTTTTAAACCCTCCTGCTGCCCTTGGGTCAAGGACTCAGTTTAAAACTGATGCCTTGTTTGACCCAAGGGCAGCAGGAGGGTTATGCGAGGTCATCTTGCCTCCAGCAGGCAGATTACTCCATGTGTCACTTCAGTTTCACTTCAGTGTGTTTTGCACCTTTCATATTTTTCAGACTATAAAATTATTTTCATGGAGAAAATATTTATAAATAAAGTTAAAACAAATCTCTGCAGTGCCTTAAAATGTTTTGTTTGAAATCAGCTTCAGAATATTAACTCTTGTAATCTTAGGCTACTTTTGGCTTTTAGCTACCATTCTGCTACTTTTAGTATCATTCTACTTTTGCTTCTTTGAGATTTTAGCAATCATTCTCCTACTTTTAGCTACCATTTTACTACTTTTATTTACTGTTTTGCTGCTTTAGGCTTTTAGTTTATGTTCTGCTATTTTGAGCTTTTAGATAGCTTTTTGCTACTTTTAACTGGCCTTTTGCAGCTTTTAGCTAGTGTTTAGCTCCTTTTAACATCTAGTTAATCATTTCCCTTAACAAAAAGTACTACATTTGAAGTTCATTTTTGCAATCTGTCCTGTTAAGTATAAGTGTATCAAGTATACTACATACCATACTTGTAGTGTACTAGAAAGTATACTGATTTAATACTTGTTTGGACTAAATTGGGACATTTTTATACTATTTTTAAGTATATCAAATAAAGGTTATAAAAAGTAAACTTCAAGTACACTTCCTCATGTTTAGTGTAAAATAAGTATACTTGTAGTACACTTAAATAAACTACTTTTTGCTAAGGGTTGGTTTAAGCTTTTAGCTAGCTATATGCTACTTTTAACTGTCCTTTTGTTGCTT
>NC_056506.1:44396554-44398919 GCF_014905685.2 Nematolebias whitei | reverse complement strand
TCTTTTGCTGCTTTTAGCTAGTGTTTAGCTCCTTTTAGCTTCTAACTAATCATTTGTTTTGAGCTTTTAGCTAGCTATATGCTACTTTTAACTGTCCTTTTGTTGCTTTTAGCTAGTGTTTACCTCCTTTTAGCTTTTAGCTAATCATTTGTTTTGAGCTTTTAGCTAGCTCTTTGCTGCTTTTAACTGGTCTTTTGCTGCTTTTAGCTAGTGGTTAGCTACTTTTAGCTTATAGCTAATCATTTGTTTTGAGCTTTTAGCTAGCTTTTTGCTACTTTTAACTGGTCTTTTGCTGCTTTTAGCTAGTGTTTAGCTACTTTTAGCATCTAGCGAATCATTTGTTTTGAGCTTTAGCTAGTGTTTTGCTGCTTAAACCTCTTAATCAAACTTCAGCGTCCCTCAGCACTCAGAGTTCATTCTGTTAACATTTGTTTCTTAAAACTGACCGGTATTTTAAAGCTTCGGCTGCTGTTAAACTCTCACAGCTCTCCAGTTTTATTTGTTTGTCTGTTTCAGCCTGATCCTCCGCCGAAGCCCTCAGAGGTAAATTAACTCGTCCCTTCATTAACTCTCGAGTTCCTCACGTTTGATTTAAACCTTAAACTTTGTTCCCAGATGAGAAGAAATGAGCTTCAGAGAGCTGAGACTCCTGCGGTGCCTCGTCGACCCACGCAGGCTGTGAGTCCAACATGTTGATCTGTTTAATGGTCATCGGTTTAACATTTCACTCAGTCGGTGGAGTGGAAACAAATTATCCATCAAAGTTATGACATTTTTAGCAACACGAAATGTTCATTTTAAACTCTTTCTTCTGTCTCTGTTTGCTGTTGGTTCATAACAAGCTCTGGTCTGAAACAAAATGCATTAAATCCAGAAGTAAACCTGATCCAGGACGGGGTTCAGACTACATCCAGCACCATTTTCTACTAAACCTGACACAAACTGCATAAAAACTCCTTTTTAGACGACCAAAAGGAGAAAAATGGAGCTCTGTAGAATACATTTTTGTTTTTAAATGTTAGTAAATATTGATAAAATCCTGTAGTTTTGTTAAAAAAATGCATTTTTTTTTTTTTTTTACCCAAATAAGACATTGAAAATTCTTAAAATATATAGAAGTTCTGGAGGATTATGATTCAAATTTTTTGTTTATTTTTCACAGTTTTCTTAATAGGTTTAAAAGACCAAAGCAGGATCCTTTGGTTTCTTCTGTTGTGTGCTTCGTCTCGTGCTCCAAATAACTTATTAAATATACATTTGATAGTTTTTTTCCTTTGATAAAACCTAAAGACCGTGCTCAAAACTTAAAATCAGATCCCACCAACAACAAAATAAAAGAACATGAATCAGATCAAAGTAGATTTTTCTTTTTCTCTGCAGGAACTGAGTCATACACGATACGGAGTGAAAATATCAGCTTTAAACAACAAGGTTCTCAATGTTTTTTCTTCTATTTAAGATCAACTTTCAAATGTCTTGAAGAAATGATGACGGCTATCAGCACAGTTTGACTGACCCACATCCTGCTGGTTGTTTTTGTCTTACATCAGTCCGTTGTCAGATTAAAGGATCAAACAGCATCCGAAGCTCCTGCTGATCCCCTCAGACCTGCAGAAAAGGTACGGAGATGTCAGTAAATATTTGTTTGTTTACTCAGAGCAAAGGGCTCCAATCCTCAACTTCCGGTGTTTTCATGTTTCATTTATCTCTGGTCCTTGTTTTCATTTTGTGGAGGCTAACTGATCGCATGAGATCTGTGTTTAACATTCAACTCAATAAACTGTTAGCTAAATATCTCATAAACGACGTGGACAGATTATATTAAAACTTTTAGGAAAACAAGCTTTAAATGTTTCAAGACAACCGATTTAAGTTTTGGGAGTCAACCCATTTCAAGATGGCCGCCACAGCCAACTGAGCTTCTTAGAAAACACAAAAAATGGCTCTAACTTCTCCAAATCTACAGACACTGAGGGAAAACTGAGCGTGGTAGTAGCTGAGCATTCCTTCTATAACATCCTTTAACTTTAAACTGTAGCATTAAGTGTTCATGTTAACCCGGTTTGTCTGTTGGCGAAATATCTTGTGAACCACTGGACAAATTAAAACATTTTAATTGGTTAAAAACTGATTACCTTTTGGACCCAATTCAAGATGGCCGCCACAGCCAGCTGACCTTAAAAACACAAAAATGGCTTTAACTTGTTCAAATATAGAGATACTGGGGGAAAACTGAGCGTGGTAGTAGCTGAGAGTCCATCCAGCAACTATCTGTTCATCCATCCATCATCCAACTGTGTTCATCCATCCATCCATCATCCAACTGTCTGTTCATCCATCCATCCATCATCCAACTGTCTGTTCA
>NC_056506.1:44383130-44396544 GCF_014905685.2 Nematolebias whitei | reverse complement strand
ATCCATCCATCCATCATCCAACTGTCTGTTCATCCATCCATCCATCAACTATCCATCCAACTATCTGTTCATCCATCCATCCAACTATGTTCATCCATCCAGCATCCATCCAACTGATTGATCATCCATCCATTCAACTCTGTTCATCCATCCATCCATCTGCTCTTCCTTACATCTCTGTCAGTCATGCATCCATTTTTTCACTCTTCCTTCATCTATTCATCAATTCATCCGTCATCCATCCGTGCAGCAGTCCATCCTTCCATCCGTTCATTTATTCATTCATTCACCCTCCATCTGTCTGTTTATCCATCCTTCCATCTGTTCATCCATTCATTGTTTTTACCCACTCTTCTTAACGCAGGATTCTGTTCTGTTCCTTTTGCTTGATAATAATTCTCACCTAAAATGTAAAACTGACCACAGAGAAATTACCGAGGAGGATTCTGTTTTGGAATAATGCACATGGCTGATCTTTTTTTTTTTTTTTTGATTAAGTCAACCTTAGAAAACAAAGTGTGTGAACACAGAATCAGTCTTTCTTTGCAGGGTGTGTCTTCTGACTCTGAGGTTGCCGTCAGCCATGAGGATTTTTCTGAGAACAAACAGGTCAGAGAGTTCAAATCAGACATTTTAAAAAGACTCCCAGGCGTTTTCTAAAGTTTTTATTTTGACATTTTATCAGGAGAAAGGTAGTTTGTTCAATGGATTCCTCAGAAAGACTTCCAGCGGAGAAAGGACTGAGGCAACGGTAAATAATCGGAAATATTTCTAAACTTTTCCACAATTTTGAAGCATTTCAAGCTTCGATGTGACTCTGTTTCAGGACAGGGAGCTGTCAGCTGGCAGTGAAGACCTGTCTGAGGATAACGAGGTCCGTTTGACGTAAATAAAACTCATCTCAAACCAACTTTCAGCCACGGCGTTTACCAACTCTGTGTCTTACTTACAGGAGAAACATATTTTCATCTACACGTTCAGACAAGCACAGAAACCAGCAGAGGTACAGTAGCAGCAGCAGGTGATTTCATTATATCCAGATGTGAAGCTTTTCTAAACCGTTTTCTGCTTTTAAACCTAGGAAGTGAGCCCTGAGGATCCGCTCCCTGCCAGCAGCGAGAATCTGACAGAAATGACTGATCCGAAGGTATTTCACTTCTAAAACCACTTCCCCTTGAGTTTCTGTCTCAGCTGTGGTGACTCGCATCATAAAAACATGAAGTGAAATCAGACCAGGCTACAGATCAAACCCTAAAAATGTTTCTGAATAAATCCTTTAATGTTTGAGGCTTGATTCCAGTCTGCCTGTCCTTAAAGCTGCACTGTAATAAGTTTATTTTAAGCTCTGGACCACCACTGGTAGGTCAGGAAATGATCATTGATTAAACCAGTGGTTTCCAACACTGGTCCTTGAGGAACACCATCCTGCATGTTTTAGTTGTTTCCTGCTCCAACACACTTGATTCAGTGATTTAATTACTTCATCAAGTTCTTCAGAATCCCATTAATTCAAATCAAATGTGTCAAAGCAGGAAAACAACTAAAACATGCAGGATGGTGTTCCACAAGGACCAGGGTTGGGAACCACCACGATCAGTCAGTTCCTTTGAGGGTTTAGATTCTGTAAAATCTGAAGGATTGTATGGTTCAGACCATTTATCTCCTGGCCAAAGGTGGAGGGGAAACACTTTTGTTGCCCATCTGTGTATTTGTTCGTTGTGTTAGCAAAATACCTTGTGAACCACTGGACATATTTTACTGAAACTCTCAGAAAGACAACTCTTTAATCCACCACTCTGTAGGAAATAAAATGTCCGTCGGTTTTACAGGAATAGAGCAGAAACCTGGTGTGGTAGTAGCTGAGGGTCATCTTTGATCTTGTGTTGCGTGAGTTCATCCTTTGATCAAAACGGCTCCAACTCTGTCGTTTTCCTCAGAAGATGGTCTTTATTTAAATATTTGCTCGTCCGTCTCAAGCTGTCTCTTAACTTAATATAAAACCAAAAGATGAGATGCGGAGGTGAAAATAAACATAATTAAAAGGAATGCATTATTTTATGATATAACAAAGATGAGTTCTAAAACATGTTTAACGGGTTTCGACGGGTCGTATTTCTGTGTAGTAAAGTGATGACGGGGAACACGGGGAGCATTTGAAACGATACTACAGAATCGTTATCAGGAACAGTTTATTCACATAATTAAAAACTAAATAAATAAATATGTGGTGGACTTTCCTCCATAAATCATCTGAGCTTTAAGGACGCCTCGGCCTTTTTGTTTGATGTTCTGCACAAATAACTGGTGAATGTTTTCATGTTTCAAACGTCGTCGAGCAGTTTGAAGCGAAGCACAAACACCTCCTCGGTGAGCTCAGGATGACGTTTCCATTTTCACTAACTTATAAAAAGAAATGTTTGTTTTAGGAGAAGAAAGGAGGTCCGGCCGGGATTTTCAAAAGATGGTTGAGTTCAGAGGACCTGTTCGATGAGGTGAGGAGCATCTTCCCTTCAGTCCTTCTTGTCTGACACAACAAAAACACTTAAATTCAGAACTTTATGAACCACGTTTCCAAATACAGAAATATGTATTTCACATTATTTGTTGTGTTCTGACGTAAATGTACTGATTATGTATACAATAGTTCGTCGGAAGGGAAACACATTTACAGTTTAGTTGATTTTTGTGCAGTAATTTGTCACTAAAAGTTCAAAAACTAATGTAACATTTAACATATTTCACACAGACCTGATCTAAATAAAACATTAATTCCTTTTCTTTCTGTTTTCAGGACAAAAGCATTTTCAGTGGCATGTTTAAGAAAACTCCCAAAGCCACAGAGGAGGTGCAGTAAACCAACTTCAGCAGTTTGATTTGTCGTTTTCGAGTTGACTGTTTTTTTTTTTTGTTGTTGTTGGCGTTCAGGAGTCGAACACAACAAACAAGGACAAAAAGTTGTTTGGAAGTTCAGAGGATCTGTTTGAGACGAACACGTCAAAGGTACGGACGTTTGTAAACGCAGACTCGTGTTGTCGGACGCCGATTGCTAACTTTTAACGTTGTCACAGGAGAAAGCGGGAGGACGGGCGGTGATTTTTAAGAAGTTGCCGAAACCAGCTCCACGTTCTGTTGTGACCCAGGTGAGCACATCTGTTTTTATGGCGGTGTCATTCTAAAAACTAAAGAATGTTTCTGAATGAGTCTGAACTTGAAGCAGGAAACAGACTCCGAGCAGAACTCGTGGTTCAGCTCAGCGTTGGCGCTCATTGACCAGACTAACGAAAATCAGCAAAACCGATAGTGAAGGATTCCTCCGCTTTTGTCTGGTTGACTGGATTTAATTATTATTTTTTTTAATTGGTTTATTTCTGCAGCTAACAATCTTTCATGCACGAGTCAGCCATATTGGATTTTGAGATTGGGAATCTGATTTTCTGAGTCAGAAGGGCACTTCAGTTGATTTTTCTCACAAATTCAGAAGTTTCTACTAGACCTGTCGCGATAATCGCATGATAAATAAAAATGATCAACCTCATTTTCATTTATCTGCTTCATCGTCTCTTCGTGTCTCTCTCTTTCTACTGAAGACACTGGATGAAAAAAGACTCAACTCCGGTGCTCTTCACTGACCCCTCCCTTTCTCTTTCTTTCTTTAAAATCCATTTTAACTGTTCAAAATTGCGTTTTTGGATCGTTAAAAACAGCTAAGCTGAGAAGCTAAGCTAACAGGCCAACCTTGGGGGAAAAAACCTCCGGCTTGTCAAAGCTCCAAAATTCACTGTTAAAACCCGTGCCTTTGTGTAAAAGTTGTTTTGCTCTGCAAAAAGAAGCTGAAAACTTGTTTACTGATTTTTTTTATTAAAAGCTTTGTGTCAAAAATGCTATGCTAAAGAGCTCAATCCACACCGAGCGCCCGCCATTTTGAGAACTAAAAAAAAGGAAAGAGAGACAGCTCATGTCACGTCAAGAGGCCTCCCTCCCATTTTTCTTAGGGTACATTCACACCAGCCCTATTTAGTCCGCTTTAATCGAACTCTAGCTCGTTTTCCTTGAAAGTCCGGTTCGTTTAGGGAGGTGTGAACGCGCCATCGAACTCTGTCACGGAACAAAAAGGCGAACTCTGGCCCAGGCTAAAACCTAGGTCTCGGTCCGGTAGAATCGAACTCCAGCGCGGTTCGAGTACAGTGTGAATGTAAACAGACCGAGCCCCGCTCTGCAGGGTAAACAAACACACATTTCTCTGACCTTATATGGAGCCGTCAGCTGCCTTGTGTGAAAAACAATATTCTTCGTGGTCTTCTGTCTCATCTTCTGCTCATGCTAAGTCCATTTTTGAAAAATGACAAAATATAACTCCTAAAACTGCTAAAACTTGATGCCACTTCGTTTTTATTTTTATTTACAGAAGAAGAAGACATGTTTTCACATGTTTTTGTGTCGTTTCCTTCAGTAGTTCTTGGTGCAGCGCCCCCACAGGCGAGCGGGGGAACAGGTTGGTTCAACAGGTTGGCTCGACTGCACAGTGCAGTGTGAATGCAAACGCACCAGCTCAAATGTAAACAAAAGGTCATGAATATTGGTCCCGAACCGAGTCTACCGGACTATCTGGTGTGAAAACGACCTTAAAGAGACACGCTGCTCGCTCCCTCACTATCCATCCTTCGGTTCAAACAGTCCCGAAGGTCTAAAAGGTACTACACTCAAAATAAAATTAACCAACATTTCTTCTTAAATTTGACAGCAATTGCTAATTATTGTCAAATTTCAAACAATATTATCATTTATCGCAATAACTTCTGAGACAATTAATCGCCCAGCAAAACTTGTTATCGTGACAGGCCTAGTTGCTACTTCAGAGAGCAAATGGAAGGCAGCATCATTATGTGAGTCAGACTTCAGTGTTTAAACTCCAAATATTGTGCTTCTCTCCTTGGACCGCCTCTTCTGCTGCTCACTTCCAGACGTAAAGATCTATTTAACGCACCTTAGCTGATCATTATCGTTTGTGGAGATTTATTTTGCTGCAGCAGGTCAAGTATAACAGAGTGCACGGGTCTGAGGGCGTTTGTGACAAAACTTTTATATTTACAGATTTGGGTTCACGAGCCAATCGGCTTCCAGGAAGTGTTTGTGATAGAAGCGTGCATGAGTCCCATGAGCCATCCGGCTTCATGACCCAGATTTATGGGAGTGACTTTCTTCAATGAAACGTTAAACTGTAGCACGATGACATGATGATCGCTGTAACCTTGTTTTGTTTTTTCACCCTGATGACTCTTAAAATGTTTTTATTAGCCTGAAAATGTTGTAAAATTGTAAAAAACGAAAAAAAGTACATTTATTTTGACTTTCTGGTGTCCTTGTTTCAAAACTCAAAAACGAGGCCATCAGTTAGGCTGCTGTCGTTGGGTCAAAATGACTTCAGAGGCCTCAGTCGGGTTATTTTGACCCAAGGACAGCAGGAGGGTGAACACTGTACTCATGGCCCATTCTCAACGTCGACCTCGTCTTAACTCTTGCAGCTTCGAGTCACAAAACACTTTTCACTTTTTACACGGATTGCAGACCCTCTTTTTTCGTCCTCAGGACCCTCTCAGCGACTCGACGCGATTCTCGGCGAGCTGCGACAGCCTCACAGAGATCGGGAAGGTGAGAGATTCCTGAAAGAAAGAAACTAAAACACAACGTGCTGCAAACATGAGCACGTTTGACTCTTTGTCTCAGTGTAGCAGCAAAAAAACGAGATGTAAAGTAAACGTTCTCCATTCTTTTTCTTACAAGAACGTCTGAGGGGCAAAATGTCTGACGAATAAAGTTTTGTATTCGTCAAGAACCTTGTTTGAACCTAAACGTGTCTTTTATCTCATTATTTGATTTTTAAAGGATGCGGTTTCAGCTCAGGATGAAACGTTGGCGAGTAACGATAATCTTTCCGATGCTTCAAGCACCACAAAGGTGAGGAGTGTTTTGATTTGACATTTCTTCACCTTTTATGTAATATTTTGTGCTGAGACCAAACAAATGCTTTTTATTTTGCAGGAAAAAACAATCGGGTTTTCAGGGCTCTTCAGGCGAACGCCCAAAAGTTCAGAGATGCAAGTATGAACAGACGTTTATCTATTTTTATTAAAACCTTTTTTTACACAAAGTATAAATAACTAGGAAAAAAAACCTCTCAGGGAGAAGATCGTCCTCCGCCAACAGGAGCCGGGCTGCAACTCAAAAGAACCGTAAAGAAGCAAAGACGAGTGAGTTGTTTTCATCTTTAAAAACGTGATGAAAAGAAGCCCAAGTACAATGCCCCAAATTACACTTTTTATTTTTTGATTGCATCGTTTGAGCCTCGGTATTAAACTTCCTTCGTTGTTTTACTTTTGGTTTTCACAGGTCGTGTCGTTCCGGATCAAGAAAACTCAACCCAAGCAGGTATTTCCTGCCGTTTAAAGGACTTCCTTCACGCACACGCTGCCTGAATATGAAAACATTTCAACCTGCTGCATGTACATTTTTGACATTACTGTATTTTGGCTCCAGAGTTCAGAGAAGATGCTCGTCCTCGAGGAGACCCTGGAGATGCAGGACCTGAATGCACCACAGGGCGGAACAAAGAACGAGGTGTTGAATAAAACCGTTTTTATTGTAGTTTACATCTATATCATGAAGCTCGTTAAATATCAGATAAAAAAAAAAACCTGAAACTTCACAGAAGACTAACATTTTATAATGTTCAGCATCTTTTAGCACATATTGATGACAACATCTTAAACGTGTTCTCTGTGGATGAATGTGATGTGAAACACTGATGGTGTGAAACGCTTTTGGATCATTTGAAGCCATTTTTAAAAATGATAGTTTCAATTAAAACCCTAAATTGCTCATTTGTTTGTGTTGCATTTCATAACTTCAAGTAGAATTTGTTTGTTTTTAGGAGAACACAGTGATGGTCGAGCCTGTAGAGATGGCAGCTTATCCAACTGAAGAAACTGCAGCTGAAGCCGAGCAGGTTTGTTTAACGTGCAACTTTAGCTGCCACTCTGCTACTTTTAACTGTACTCTGCTACTTTTAGCTGCCACTTTGTTACTTTTAGCTACTATTCTGCTACTTTTAGCTGCCACTCTGCTACTTTTAGCTGTCATTCTGCTACTTTTAGCTGTCATTCTGCTACTTTTAGCTGCCACTCTGCTACTTTTAGCTGTACTCTGCTACTTTTAGCTGCCACTCTGCTACTTTTAGCTACTATTCTGCTACTTTTAGCTGTCATTCTGCTACTTTTAGCTGCCACTCTGCTACTTTTAGCTGCCATTCTGCTACTTTTAGCTGTCACTCTGCTACTTTTAGCTACTGTTCTGCTTCTTTTAGCTGTCATTCTGCTACTTTTAGCTGCCACTCTGCTACTTTTAGCTGCCACTCTGTTACTTTTAGCTGTCACTCTGCTACTTTTAGCTGCACTCTGCTACTTTTAGCTGCCACTCTGTTACTTTTAGCTGTCACTCTGCTACTTTTAGCTACTATTCTTCTACTTTTAGCTAGCATTTGTCTTTTTAGTTTTGCTTTTGGATTGTGCTTTACTCTTTTCAAACTGAAAGTTTGAAAAGAGTAAAGAGCTTGTTTTCTGCTGTTTAGCTTTAATGGCCTAATTTCAGCTTCTATAAAAACTTCAGCTATGGTTTAGCTTCAGTAGCTTTGTGTTCTTCAGGAGAACGACGAGCTGATGGAGTGGTGGAACTCTGTGAAAGGTTGGTGTCATTTGTGTGTTTTAAAATCTAAAATGTTTAATTTTTTTAAGTTTTTGTTTTGATCAGATCACATTTTTTTGTTTGTTTGTCTTGTTCATTTGTTTTGATCTGATTGTTTTGAAATGATTGTGTTATTTGTTTTTATTTATTTGTTTGTTTTTCATCTGATCGTATTGATCTGATAGTGTTGTTTGTTTGTTTATTTGTTTGTTTTTGATCCTATTGTATTTGTTTGCTTGATTGTATTGTTTGTTTGTTTTTCGTCAGATTGTATTGCTTTGTTTGTTCATTAGTTTGTTTGTTTTGATCAGCTTGTATTTTTTGTTTTCTTTGTTTGTTTTTTACCTGGTCGTATTGTTTGTTTTGTTTATTTGTTAGTTTTTTGATCTAATCATATTGTTTTGTTGCTGGTCTCCAGGTTGGACCGAGTGGAACGAGAGCTCTAATTTCCGTGAGGAAGACGACGATATGTAAACGACCTTTAATTTAAAGTTCGTGGTTGTTTTGGGGGTTCGGGCGTCTCTAAGGTCCGTGTCGTCTCTGCAGGGCGATGGAGCAGGCGGCCGATCGGGTCTACATGGCGGCCCGGGTGTTTGTGCACCTCTTCAACCAGCGGGGGGCGTCGTTGCAGCAGCGCATCCTGGAGCTGCTGGCGGTGGCCGACGCCGCGGACGACTTCCACAAGAAGACGGTGTCGGCCGCCATGGGTGGGGGCGTGGCCAGCGTGGCAGGCAGCGTGACCACCATCACCGGACTCATCTTGGCCCCCTTCACCTTCGGGGCCTCCATCATCGTCACGGCGGTGGGGATCGGCGTGGCGACAGCCGGTAACATCACGTCGGTGACGGCCAAAATCACGGACACGGTTCACTCCAACATGGACCGCAAGAAGGTGGAGAAGATGATCCAGGGGTACCAGGAGGAGATCCAAGACATCCGGCTGTGTTTGGAGTTCGTTCAGGTGAACGCTTGAAACGCTTCTCTGAATTACTTTCAGGTGTTTCATTTCAGTGACCTCCAGAATTAACTCTTTATTTAATCTTAAAATGTCGCCACAGTTCCAGTAACTGTTTTCTGCAGCTGCTGGTTGGAGGCCCCGCTTGTCAGTCCGGGTTTTTATTTATTTATTTGGGTGCAGTCAATGCACACAATTTTTCCCACAAAGCCTAATAGTTATTTTTTTATGCTCATATATGCTTTTTATATTAGCTCTATGTGGCGCTCGTTTTTTATACTTAGTCTCCGAAAAATTTACTGGAGGATCTTTCAGTCATCCCGAAAGAGATGCCTCGATGCCTGCTGGACTTCCTGATGAGTTCCCGCTTCTCGTCTCATCCGACAAAACTGCTTTACTTGACCTTAAACATATGAGTTGCACGAGTATTAAAAACATCAGTTCCACGTGCACGCAGGCTGCAGAATCGGGCGCAGAGCAGCTCAGACTCCCGTTAGCTTCCCCCGTCATTAGTGGACGCACCGTGCTGCAGCTGGTAGATTATACGAGTCACGACAAGCAGAACACGACGGCGTTGTGAAGAAGAAGAGGTTTAGAAAAAATATGTAGCAATTAAAAAATAAATACAAACCTCCACGTTCAAACACCAAGCGACCCGTGGACATTCGACTGCAAGCAAGACGTTCCTTCCAGCTACCGGACCTGAAGGACCGGTGGGCTGGAGGGTCTTCACAAAACTCTGGACTGGAGTTTTCTCAAAGTTATTCTTGAGGTACTTATATGGGAAAATGCCTTTTTTATTGCCTTAAAATAAATATTTGTTGAGTTATAAAATAAAAAACTCAATTGTGGATATATATTTTTTTTAAGTAAAGATCTTTAAAACTTAAAATAAACAAATATTTTTTTTTTGCCCAAGCTGAGACAGCTCTAAAAGACTGACTAGTTTTTGTGTTGGGTGGTCGCCGTATCATTAAAAAATGACCGAAGTTTGTTTTCAGAGCCACGCTTTAAAAGAAATCACTTATTTTAAATTAAAAATAAAAGACGGAAAAAAATGACTCGAGTTCTTCAGGATTTTTCATAATCGCCCTGAAGTGACGCCGTCAGTGCCAAACAAAAGATCGCAAACCAAGAAGTGAATAACGAGGGTGTGAAGACGGACGACCTACAGGTGAAAACCGAAACTGCAACAAATGTTTTATTCTTCTCCCTCGGAAACACAAAGTTCGACCGCTTTGGTTCCTTAGCGTCGGCGTGAAAACCTTTTGAAGAGGAGCAACTGATGAGCAAAGCTTTTCTTTAGCAGTCCATTAGTGTCCCGTCGAAGCCAGGAGCCGTCCCAACTACAAACTGGATTCCAAAAAAGTTGGGACACTAAACAAATTGTGAATAAAAACTGAAAGCAATGATGTGGAGGTGCCAACATCTAATATTTTATTCAGAATAGAACACAAATCACAGATCAAAAGTTTAAACTGAGAGAATGTTTCATTTTAAGGGAAAAATCTGTTGTTTCCAAATTTCATGGCGTCTACAAATCCCAAAAAAGTTGGGACAAGTCCATTTTTACCACTGCGTGGCATCCCCCCTTCTTCTTACAACACTCAACAGACGTCTGGGGACAGAGACCAGTTTCTCCAGTTTAGAAACAGGAATGCTCTCCCATTCATGTCTAATACAGGCCTCTAACTGTTCAATCGTCTTGGGCCTTCTTTGTCGCACCTTCCTCTTTATGATGCATCAAATGTTCTCTATAGGTGAAAGATCTGGACTGCAGGCTGGCCATTTCAGTACCCGGATCCTTCTCCTACGTTGCCATGATGTTTAGATTGCTGCAGAATGTGGTCTGGCATTATCGTGTTGAAAAATGCAGGGTCTTCCCTGAAAGAGATGACGTCTAGATGGGAGCATATGTTGTTCTAGAACCTGAACATAGTTCTCTGCATTAATGGTGCCTTTCCAGACATGCAAGCTGCCCATGCCACAAGCGCTCATGCAACCCCATACCATCAGTGATGCAGGCTTGTGAACGGAGCGTTGATAACAACTTGGGCTATCCTTGTCCTCTCTGGTCCGGATGACATGGCGTCCCAGTGTTCCATAAAGAACTTCAAATCGTGACTCATCTGACCACAGAACAGTCTTCCATTTTGCCACACTCCATTTTAAATGACCCCTGGCCCAGTGCAAACGTCTGAGCTTGTGGAGCTTGCTTAGAAATGGCTTCATCTTTGCACTGTAGAGTTTCAGCTGGCAACGGCGGATGGCACGGTGGATTGTGTTCACTGACAATGCTTTCTGGAAGTATTCCTGAGCCCATTCTGTTGTTTCCTTGACAGTGGCATTCCTGTTTGAGGTGCAGTGACGTTTAAGGGCCCAGAGATCACGAGCATCCAGTAGAGTTTTACGGCCTTGACCCTTACGCACAGCGATTGTTCCAGATTCTCTGAATCTTTTGATGATGTTATGCACGGTTGATGATGATAACTTAAAAGTCTTTGCTATTTTACGCTGGGTAACACCATTCTGGTATTGCTGCACTATCTTTCTGCGCAACAATGGTGGAATTGGTGATCCTCTTACCATCTTGGCTTCTGAGAGACACTGACACTCTGAGCTCTTTTTATACCCAATCATGTTGTCAATTGACCTAATTAGTGTTAATTGGTCTTCCAGATGTTCATTATATGATCAATTTCCTTTTTCCAGCTACTTATTGCTACTTGTCCCAACTTTATTTGGATTTGTTGACACTGTGAAATTTTGAATCAACATATTTTTCCTTTAAATGTTACATTTACTCAGATTAAACTTTTGATCTGTCATCTATGTTATATTACGAATAAAATATTGATATTTGCCATCTCCACATCATTGCATTCAGTTTTTATTCACAATTTGTTTAGCGTCCCAACTTTTTTGGAATCCGGTTTGTATTTTTAATTTAAAAAAGGAGGCCGTCATCACAGAGAACTCATCGACCCGCTCAGAAAAGGCCGTGCACTGCATGAAGACGTGGAATGGGAACTAAAATGGAGTCGTATTTGTGTTTAAAAACAAAGTTAATTATGTTATTTCTCTGCTTATATATATTTTAAAAAGCGATTTGACAGCATCCCTCAGAAGTAAGATCAGAGCACAACCTGATGGGTTAACATAAAAATAAAAAATAGAGGTTTAAAAAAAAAAACGTAACTGACAGGAATGCGTTTATTTCATAAGAGATGATGAATGTTGGACAAAAAATGCATTTATAACGTGTTTCAATGGGCCAGTTTTCCCCTAAGGAACACTGAAGGAGTCGTGGGAGTTTATGGGAGTGTTTAGAATGATTCCAACAAAGTTAAAAAAAAAACAACATCTCAGGTTTAATGACACAAATAAATAAAAATGCAACAAAAGAAATGTGACTGATTTAGTTTTTATTCTGTTTTGGTTTGTTTCTTCTCCACGAGACTGAAGCGTTAACCAACACACGATAAGCTAAACTCTGTCGATGTTGCAGAAATTAAGCTAATGTCTGATGTGGTAGTAGCTGAGAGTCGTTCCTGACGCCTGCTCTGAGCGTGAGACCGAGCAGTTCGTTGTTTTTCACCAAAACGACTGTAACTCGTTTCAACTTAAAGCTTTAATAAGAGACAATCTGACGGCTCTGAGGCGTCGGTTGTAGAAACGCTCGTCACCTCCTCTCTTGTGGTTTCGTCGCAGGAAGGAATGGACTCCCTGCAGGAGCGGAACTTTGAGGAGTTCTCTGAGAGCGCTGCAAAGAAGGCTCTGAACCACAACGTCAAACACGTGATGAAGGAGGGCGGCCGTGCCGGGAAGGCCCTGATGATCAACACCGACAAGCTCATCAGCACCGTGCAGATCCTGGGCAGCGCGAGGGGCGTGGCCAAGGCTGCCCAGGCCATCAGCGTCACCACGGGTGTCATGTCCGCCCTCTTCCTCGCTCTGGACGTCTTCTTCCTCGCCAAGGACTCCCACGAGCTCCGCAAGGGCGCCAAGACCAAGTTCGCCGGGAAGATCCGGCAGGTGTGCAGAGAGCTCCAGGAGGGCCTCCTGGACCTGAACAAGGTGAAGACGCAGCTGCAGAAGACGATGGACGGCATCGAGGTGGAGGAGTACGAGGAGATTGAGGAGGTGGAGGTTGACCTGGAGTCCGACCCGAAGAAGCTGGCTGAGCTGGAGCAGGAGATCGACATCCTGGAGGGGGAACTGGACAAGAAGGGCGATGCCGACGCTGAGGAGAAGAGGAGCAGGAAGGGACATCTTCAAACTGAAGGAGAAAAAGGAGAAGGGCATGAAGGAGAGCAAGGAGCTGGAGGAGAAAAACATCAGAGAGATTTTGACGAAATCCAAACCTGAGAAAAGTCCTGATGAGGAAAAGACGAACGAATCGACCAAAGAAGAAGAATGGAAAGAACCGGAGAACCGTAAAACTAACGAGGACACAAACAAAATGTCCGAACGGACGGAAAAATGAAAGAGAAGATTGAAAAAGAGTCACAGGAACACAAACCACACGCAGAGGAGGAGGAGCAGGGAGGATGAAGGATGAAGGTTCGAGGAGGCGCAGCAGCAGGAGCAACAGAGACGAAGAGAAACACGAGAGACAGGTCATCACGGGAGAGGACACGACGTCCCTCAGAGGACAGACCTGAACCTGAACTGCTGTCCCTCAGAGGACAGACCTGAACCTGAACCGTTGTCCCTCAGAGG
>NC_056506.1:44359939-44383120 GCF_014905685.2 Nematolebias whitei | reverse complement strand
ACAGACCTGAACCGGCGTCCCTCAGACGACAGACCTGAACCTGAACCAGCGTCCCTCAGACGACAGACCTGAACCTGAACCAGCGTCCCTCAGACGACAGACCTGAACCTGAACCAGCGTCCCTCAGAGGACAGACCTCTTTTTTACCTTGTTTTTTTTTTAAACGTCTCCAGGACTTTGGGAGGAATTACGACGTTTTGTTTCAGCCGTTTCTGATTTCTCAGATTATTTTTATTCTCAGATAAATTAACTCTTAACAGCCGAACATGCTCCAGAATTATTGTTAAATTTCATCTCATTCATGTTTAAAAATGTAGTTTAATTCACGGGTTTTATCGTTTCTCTGAGAGATTTCTCCAGCTGGATAAAATCCTGGTGATTAAATGTGCTTGATAGTATAATTTAATTAATAAAAATAGTATAAAACTACTTCAGAGCCAGTGGTGATTTTAGACAGTTTTTTTGGGGGGGTGGGGGCTCAAGCACGTCTTAATTTTAACTCAGCACCCTTGACGAAAACATCATTAGGATTTTGTAAAGAAACTCAGTTCTCAAACCTTAGATTCACTAAAATATTGAATAAATTTGGAATAAAAATGGAATAAATGACAACACAAAGCCACAAGAGGGCGCCATCCTCACATTCTTCAGTAAATCAGAATAAAAGAAAGAAATGATGTAATCCCTCGTTTATCGCAGGGGTTTCCGTTCTCCGCTCCTCCGCGATAAGTGAAAAACAGCGAAGTAGGAATAGTAGTACAAGTAGTAGGTAGTAAGTTTATTTTAGTACACACACACATATACATATATATATATATATTATTAAACCTTTATAGGACAATATTTTTAAACCCTTCCCACAGTCTTGCAATATTGTCAACAATGTTCACATGAACCATCAGCCTAACAATGGATCATTAGTGCTCTGATGGCTGTTTACTACTCACAGAGGACTGAGTGATACTAGCAATCACAGCATTGTAAGAGGGGGACAGTTGAACCCGGAGGCCTCCACCCCTGTTTAATGATGGACGATTTCTTTTCACAAAGATGGCCTCCTTTACTCCTCTCTCAAACCATCGTTCCTCTCTGTCCAGGATGTGAACATCTTCATCCCTGAAAGAGTGACCGCTGGCCTGGAGATGAGTGTAGACCGCAGAGTCCTGGCCTGATGATGTTGATCTTCTGTGCTGGGCCATCCTTTTGGCCAGTGGCTGTTTAGTTTCCCTGATGTAAGACTGATCACCCTCCTGACACTGAACAACATACACAATATTATTCTGTTTGTGCCGGGGGACTGGATCTTTGGGATGAACCAGTCTTTAATGTATTTTAGGGTTTAAAAGCCACTGGGACGTTATGTTTAGAAAATAAACGTCTCAGTTTCTCTGATGCACCCTCAACATATGGAATGACCACTGGTCTGGGTCTGGGTTCCTCCTTTTCACCTGTTGGCTGACTGGAGTCCTGTTTGGGTTTCTTCTCTGCTTTCAGGAAGGCCCAGTTAGGATATCCACATTGCTCCAGGACCCTACGAGTTGGAGGAGACGCTGTCTGCTCTGTGGTACAGAGTGCTGATGACTTCTAACTTTTGCTCCAGAGGATGATGGGAGTCAAACTGTAAATACTGGTCTGTGTGGGTGGATCTACGGTACACCTCAGTTTGCAAAAGTCCATCAGAAACTGAGACCTCACAGTCCAAGAAAGCCAACCTGCCATCTTTTACACCTTCTCGTGTGAATTTTATATATTTATCCAGAGTTGATGTGATTAGTGAAATGTTGGGCTTCCTGAGATTTATTTAAAATGTTACTAAAACCGCCTTCTTCCACCTGCGTAATTTCACTAAGATTAGAAACATCTTGTCCAAAAATTATGCAGAAAAACTGGTCCATGCATTTGTCACGTCTAGACTGGACTGTTGCAATGGTTTATTATCTGAGTGTCCAAATACTTCCTTAAAACGTCTTCAGTGGATCCAAAATGCTGCTGCCAGAGTCTTAACTGGAGCTCCATCTTATATTACAGATCTTGTTGTTCCATATTTTCCTAACAGAGCGCTTCATTCTCAGACTGTAGGTTTACTTGCGGTTCCTAGAGTTTCCAAAAAAACAGAATGGGAGGCAGAGCTTTCATTTATCAGGCTCCTCTCCTGTGGAACCAACTTCCAGTTTGTGTCCGTGAGGCTGACGCATTGTCCAGTTTTAAGACTTTCCTTTTTAATAAATCCTATAGTTAGGGTCAGCTTGGTTTTCCTGAGCTGTCCCTTAGTTTTGGTGCTATAGGCTTAGACTACTGGGGGACAAACTGACCACATTTCTTCACTCTGGTACTGTCTTTACTTGCTCTGCTCAACCTGTTTTGTATTTATAATTATTTTTTCTATCCTGACGTGTTTTTGTCTTTCAGGTTCACCTGCACCTACACCTGGACCTGCCACTCTGTGTTCGTCTGTCTCTCCTTCTTGTCCTCTCAAACCCAGCCGGTCGAAACAGATGGCCGCTTGTCCTGAGGCTGGTTCTTCTGGAGGTTTCTTCCTTTTAAATGGGACTTTTTCCTTTCCACTGTTGCCACTGTGCTTGCTCAGAACTAGAGACGGCGACGAAGTGAAGATTCAACTTGTCTGCTTCCATCCTTAGGTAGAGAACTTTACTAATTGGCTTTTATGTGAATATTTCTGTCCAGTGCCCTGAGACAACTTTGTTGTGATTTGGTGCTATATAAATAAACTGAACTGAATTAATTTTAACCCAAGTGTCATCAACAAGAAAAATGCTGCAGACTCAGATTCGAGTTACTCTCAAGAGAAACTGCAGAGTGGACCGGATGACTTCAGTGTGTGACTCGGATTACCCGAGTCCAAAGAAAAACCGTAGTTACCACTTTGCTTCTGTGGAGAAGGTTCCTGGAGGCCATCAGCAGTTTGTGCTGCCGCCTGTCAGACGTCTTTCCGTTCATTCTCTAAACTCGCAGCTGATCAGATTTCTGTCGATTCAATCAGGATCAATTAAACTGATAAAAATGACTCACTGATGACCAGCTGTTGTAAAGTTTGACCGAAAAAAGGCTGAACCTTTTCTGTCGTTTACAAAAGGCGATGCTTTTATTTTCTTATCTCGATTTCAGATCATTTAAATGACGTTCTTGTTTACATAATCACCAAAGACATTCTTTCACTCGCCTCACTTCCACCTCGAGTTATTCAGTGTCTAAAAATATTACATGATGTCGATTTGTGGGGGTTTTCCTTCCGTGTTCTCACAAAAACGCCCGACTGTTTTGGCTGAACACCCGAGAGCAGGAAGGTTGCGTTTGTTCACGTTTGGTTTTGAAACGTGAGACGACGGCTGAAGGAGAAAAGTTGTTTTCCTTCCTGAACTTTTTACTGATCAGGAGCTCAGAAACTTCAGGTGAAGACCGTCGACTCAATCGAGGAGGAAAAGAGAGGAAACAAGTTCTGAACTCTTTGTTTTAACCTAGAATTAAAAATAAAAAACTTTATATAAATGATTTATTATTATCACCAGCTGCCAAAAGAGAAATGCTTGTCTGTTGTTTTTTTTACTGTTTTTTTGGGAAAACAGATTTCTTGAATGTATTTTAAATTGAAACATCTGTGAAAAACATTAAAATTATCACAATTCACAAGAACTCAGTCAGAAGGAAAGAAGTTAAAAATAATAATAAACCATTTCTTACACAGTTAAAATACCACTTCTACTCATGTTCAACAAAGCATAACGGTTGAAACAATCTTAAATCCTCCTGCTCCCCTGGGGTCAAATGGACCCATGAAACAGGCCTCAGGGGTCATTTTAACTCAAGGGCAGCAGGAGGCTTAAGCAAAGGAGATGTACTTTGTACCTTTTATTTGAATAAATAATTATTAATTAGCATAAATATTATCTCATGTCTAAAATGTACAGTCAAACTACCGTAATTTCCAGACTATTGAGCGCAGCCAAATAAAAGCTGTGCCCTCTAAATTAAAAAATATCATTTAGTACATATATAGGCAACGCTTGTCTATAAGCTGCTGGTGTCCACGTTGTTCATGAGCTATTTACACAAAGCTTTTTAAAACTTTTAATTTAATACGTACCAGTAACATGCATAAATACTTTTTTTTTTTTTTAACACTGCCTGTAACACGGCTGGTTTAAAAAAAAATAAAAATACAGTATCCTATCAGGAAGTCATTGATCGCTATCTTCATCTTCCTCCTGTACTGTCCTCGTACAGACTTGAGAGACGTGCAGTTCCCGGTTGTGACGAGGCTAAACGTTTTGGTGCATTAAGCTTGTTAGCACGTCCAAAAATAAACGATTCCATAAATGTATTTATTCTTGGATGGCAATAATCTGGCCTCCAGCTCTAATGTTAAAGATCACTGTGTTATTTTTGATCAGGACATGTCTTTTATCCCCCAAATTAAAAACATTACTAGAAACGCTTTCTTCCACCTACGTAATATCAATAAAATTAGAAACATCTCGTCTAAAACTGATGCAGAAAAACTGGTCCATGCATTTGTCACGTCTAGACTGGACTATTGCAATGGTTTATTATCTGGGTGTCCAAATACTTCTTTAAAACGTCTTCAGTTGATCC
Source organism: Nematolebias whitei (assembly GCF_014905685.2). NCBI lineage: Eukaryota > Metazoa > Chordata > Actinopteri > Cyprinodontiformes > Rivulidae > Nematolebias > Nematolebias whitei. Next base: position 44,378,509 of record NC_056506.1, on the reverse strand, counting down.
AAAATGCTGCTGCCAGAGTCTTAACTGTAGTTAGTGGGAGAGATCATATCTCCAGTTTTAGCTTCTCTCCATTGGCTCCCTGTCAAGTCCAGAATTTAATTCAAAATCCTACTTCTAACCTACAAAGCCCTCAACAACCTAGCTCCATCTTATATTTGAGATCTTATTGTTCCATATTTTCTAGCAGAGTACTTCGCTCTCAGACTGCAGGTTTACTCGCGGTTCGTAGAGTTTCCAAAAGCAGAATGGGAGGAAGATCTTTGTTATCAGGCTCCTCTCTTGTGGAACCAACTTCCAGTTTCTGTCCGTGAGGCTGACACATTGTCCAGTTTTAAGACTGGGATTAAGACTTTCCTGTTTGATAAATCCTATAGTTAGGGTTGGATTGTTATGCTGACTTCAGCTTAAACCACGAGAGGACAAATTGACCTAATTTCCTTAAATTAATTGTTAAAATTGAATAGTTTTCTTTTGATATTTCTATCTTAACATGATTCCTGACCTGCCATTGTGTATCTATTCCTACTAAACCCAGCCAGTCGAAGCAGATGGCCGCTTGTCCTGAGCCTGGTTCTGCTAAAGGTTTCTTCCTCATGGGGGAGTTTTTCCTTCCCACTGTCGCCTTCATGCTTGCTCAAGATGAGAGTTCTGTGATGGAGTTAAACTCAAAGCAGTCTGCTCTTCAAATAAATAATGTTAAATTCTTATTTTTATATAAAAATGTTTCTGTTCAGTGCCCTGAGATGACTCCTGTTGTGACTTGGCGCTATATAAATAAACTGAATTCAATTGAACTGAATTAAATTTGCCGCAGCATTGTATAAGCCGCGGTGTTCAAAGCGTGTGAAAAAAGTAGTGGCTTATAGTTTGGAAATTATGGTCGTTAAAATGTTCCTAATTTAACTAAGATCATGCAAAAAAAAAAAAAAAACTAAACTTTTGGAGAAATTATAAGTCTAAACCACAAGAACATAGCAGATTTAAGGGAGTTTAAGACTTCAACAAACGAATCCATCCAGTGGAAAATGATTTAAAACCCTGCTCTAATGCACTTGTTTGAGACTTTACAAGAGTTGAAACTGGTTGAAACGTAACTTTGAGGGTGATTTAGTCGTTTCAGATAAAAACAAGAAGTGCAAATCGTTGCACTTATTTGATGGCTAAATTTAAACCGTTTCTACAGAAGTTTCAGTTCTGATCCGAAAGGCTTCCCGTGATAAGTTTCACAGGTAAAAACCTTTAAATAAACGTGTTTAATGGACCCGCTCGCCGTCACGTGCGCTGCTAAAGTTGTTGCCTCTGAACTTGTTTTGCTCCAACGAGTGGGGGTCTAAACCTGCCCGAGGAGCCGAGTCTTGGTTGATGATTGTTTGGATGTGCGGTTTTGAAAACACCTCGTCTGTTTATTGGAGGAACCGGAGGAGCTGACCTCGGAGCTGACCTCTCTCCGGCTGCACCCTGTTGTCCAAATATGCTCGTGTTTAGCTTCAATAAATCCAGAACAGCCGAAACAAACACCTCCACCAGTTTCCTCTTATGTGCAGGTCTTTAAACGTATAATGAACTCGTGTGTCGGCCATCTTAGAAAGTCTGAAAACTTTCTCCGATCGAAATGTTTCCTTTAGTTTCCTTCCGTCGTCCCGCCTGAACGGGGTTCGGCTCGTTTCAAACTGCGCCTCCGACCTAAAGAACGAACAGCGTGGAGACGTCTGCTGGACGCAGGATCAGCGATAAACTCAACGTTCTGATTGAGATTACGCCTCGAAGACGTTTGTGTCCAAGCTGTGGAGCGTTCCTTCGTTCTTAACGCCGTCTAACAACAAAGTTACCGTGACGTCTTCTAAACAAGACAAAGTAGCTAAAATTGTTTAATTATTTTAGCTGTTGGTGGTGGTGAGGTATTAAAAGTTTTTTAAATTATGTTTGTAAAAAGCATATCTCCTGCCGCCTTGTCTGCCAGAGTTTTGAACTTAAATCGTTCAACAGTCAGAAGGAAAAGAAATACTTTGGTCAAGAATGGTGTTATCACTGAATGTGTTGAGGATGACTCTCAGCTACTACCACGCCAGGTTTTAGTCTAATATCTGTGGAACTCACAGAGCTACAGGTGTTTTTGTGTTAGCTAAGGTCAGTTAGCTGTGGCGTCCATCTTGAATTGGGTTGAAAAATGTAACGAGTTGTAGTTATTCGTTAAATTCTGAGAGTTTCACTTAAAATCTGTTTAGTCCAATCTGAGATATTTTGCTAACAGACAAACAGGGTTGACACTAACAGTTAATGCCAAAATTTTAAGCAAAGATGTGCTTTGACTAACACTTGAAGTATGTGTTGCGGATGACGCTCAGCTACTACCACACCAAATTTTAGCTCCGTATCTATGAAATTACACGAGGTGTATATTTTTGTGTTTGCTACGGTTGATTAGCTGTGGCGTCCATCTTGAATGGGGTTGACACTAAGTTGTAGACGTGCAATGATTAATTCCACAGCAGCAACAGGAAGTAACATTAAGAGGAAAAAAAAAAAGTCCACAAGACGTTCATCTTACAAAATGTGTTGTTTCAGTTAGTGGGAAAGTATTTTGATCCAGTCAGCCCATCTTTAAAATCAAAAGTGGCTTTAGATTTTAGTTTAGTAAATTTGAAGATTACTTCCAATAAAACTTAGGCGACCTAAATGTTTATTGTTAGCTGGATTTGTGTTAACTTTGGAAATATTGTGGAAAAACTTCAAGTTGGTAAAAGAACATTCAAAGTTCAAGGTTCTTTAGTGTCGTTAGCATCACATGTGGTACATGAGGTGGAATGAAACTCAAGGTCCCAGTCACAACCGAAAATAGCAAAAATATAAAGTATAAAAAGAAACGGTATACAAGGATCTAAGATATATGCTCAACAATAATATACGGTGTATTAAACAGCAGCCTGAACATGAGTCTGTTGTGAGCAGATGGGTATGAATACAGCAGCTTATGGGTAAGAAATCAGCAGCATGGATAATCAGCAGCATGGATAATCAGCAGCATGGATAATCAGCAGCATGGATAATCAGCAGCATGGATGATCAGCAGCATGGATAATCAGCAGCATGGATAAAGTGTCAAATCTCCAATTAAAGTGTCATTAGTGATTATCCTGGTTATGGATTCATCATGAGTCTAACAACCTCAGGGTAGAAGCTGTTCCTCAGTCTAGTGGTTCTACACATAATGCTCCTCAACCTCTTTCTTGAGGGGAGCGGGGTGAAAAGTGTGTGTGCTGGGTGAGTGTGGTCCTTCATGATGCAGGTGGTCCTCTTCTTTCATCTGGAGGTGTAGACGTCTGTGATGATGGGGAGGCTGACTCCAACATCTTCTGTGCAGCCTTCACCACTCTATGCAGAGCTTTTCTTTCTGCAGCTGTGCAGCCTCCATGCCACACGTTGATGCTGGAGCACAGGATGCTCTCCACTGCACACCTGTAGAAGGAGGTGAGGACTGAGCTTCCCAGACCAGCTCGTCTCAGCCGTCTGAGGAAGTAGAGTCTCTGATGAGCTTTCTTGATCAGGCTGGTGGTGTTGTTGCTCCAGCTGAGGTTGTCATTCAGGTGTACACCCAAGTACTTGTAGCTGGAGACCACTTCCACTGCAAATCTTCCTATGTTTGGGAGGGGTAGGTGTGTTTGTTCCTTCTGAAGTCCACAATCATCTCCTTCGTCTTCTTCACATTGATGTGAAGGTTGTTCTTTCTGCACCAGCTCTCCAGATGTTCCACCTCCTGCCTGTAGCTGGACTCATCGTTGTTTGTGATGCATCCCACCACCGCTGTATCATCTGCAAACTTTACAGTGTGACAGCCTGGATGGGTCTGTGCACAGTCACACATGAGCAAAGTGAACAGGAGGGAGCATTTAATTACTTTATATTGTAATACAACAAATATTCATCCTGCTAACATAACAGTTACAAAAGTTATTACGTTCATAAACTAATAGTAATAGCTAACAGACACAAACACAGAAGCAACAACATTATTACCATTATACACACAGTAAAAAAAAAATATTATCATATACTACCCATATATTCATTCAACCTTTATTTATGCAGGTTAATCCCATTGAGCCTCGAGGACTCATTTACAAGAGAGACTGAATATATTTATTCTAATATGATACAACATATGATGTAGTAAAATGCTTTGTCATGCTACGTCAACTAGTTTGAAAAGTTTTCCATTTTGTGGTCGTCCAATATTCAAAAGTTAGCAACTTATTCTGGCTTAATCTGTAGATTAAATACTTTTTAAAACAAAGAAGTTGATGTTGTTTATAGTGGAAGTTTCTTTTAAAGCATTTCAAAAAGCCTGATGTAGTTTGTCACCATCCCTCAGTCATGTTTTTTTTTTTCTGCGTTGAAGCTTCAGGAACAAAAAAAGGAGCAAAAATGAACAACAACACACAAACCGAGCTTCTTTTTCCTAGAAAAAACTGGTCTTTTGTGTCGTTTATCTACAGTGCTGTGCAGAAGTCCTGAGTCAGATGTTTTTTTTCTCCAAAGCCGCCAAACTTGTATTTTTAAACAGTCCTGATCAACTGTTTCTAAGCCGTGTACAGGAATGTTTGGTGGCGTTATTTTAAGTATTTAAACTTAGATCACTGAATTATTCAGGCCTTTAAAAACCTCCTAACTCAAGGGATGAACTGCTTGCATCAATATATAGTGGACAATTTAACAGACAGTTCTTTAATGGGATTTTTAGTATTTTTGTTACCAGCAGCATCTCCCAAAGAGATATAAAGGTAAAACAGTCTGGGGTTTTATTTTATATAAAACTTTGTATAAATTTAAAATATGGTCAGTTTCTTATGTATGTCAAGAAATTGTTTCTAGTGATCTCCGTTTAGGAGTTAAAGCCTGATTTCCTCCTGACATTTAGCAGCTGCTGTTCTAAACCAAAGTGTCAACAAAAGAGACGATCGTGTTTGGAGTGGCACTCTTACAAAGATGTAAATTAGTTCAAGAGTCTTTTCAGAAAGCTCAAATAAAAATCCGTACGGTAACGTTAAAAGTTGGCTCTATTTTCCACACCAGTTTAAAACGATGACATATGAAGTCGTTCCCATTAAAGTGTCCCCTTCAGCAGAATACTACCTCGCGGGTGATGCAGACGTTTTCTAAAGGACAGAAGTCCAACCATTTAGGAATGCGCTGAACTTGATCGCCGCTCCGTTCGACACTACGGAACCGAGCTGTCCGTTTTTATTAAACCCAACCCTCAACCGTTGACGCATGAGACTTTTTACATTTATTTTGCGTGTCACATTCCAAATCTATGAACTAATGACCACGTTTCCAGTTCATAATCGTTCTCCTTTGTGCTCTAATAACACACGGTATATGCACAGCACAAAAAGTTAAGACGTTTGTAATCAGTTGATTATATTTTTATTGTAATTATGCTTCTTACCAACAAATCTTATACCATTAAAAGGAAAATGTTTATTTCCCCTTAAATGGTGCCACAATTTTCAATAAAGTGTGTATTTTGTACCTACTCTATGTGACCAAACTGCTGAGCTGCATGAGGAATTGGTGCCAGACTGACGTGGCTGTGTATGGTTCTTCCACATACTGCTGAGGCCCTTATTTATATGAATACATTATTAAATTGCCTGTATGTTTTGTTTCTTCAGGCTTCAATCATCCAAATCTAAAAAAACTACACAAAACAATCTGCTGCTCAACCTTCAGATGCTTCTCCTAACAAACGTGGCACCATTTTGGGGGAAATGAGCAGGTGGTTACAACAACAACTAATCAACCAAATGCGCCTACGTTTTGAGCTAATTTGAATTAAAACACCTTTTATCCTCTGATGGGTCCAGTTTGGTATTATATTTATTCTACTTGTCAAAACTACAGATTCAGTAGGGTCTCGGTTGTAGTTTGACCAAATCAAAGTCAATGGTTCTTGATTTGATGAAAGCGTTTGTGATGTTTTATAAACTCCATAAGTCTGGCTCAGTCAGATGAGCAGCATTTTTTCCTTAAACCGTAACAGAGCTTGTTCTACAGAAATTTTCCCCTGGTGTTGACAGAAACGCAACAAAGTACACGGACACACCCTCCATGCAGGTAGTTAGACACCTTAAAGCCCCGCCCTCTTTCAGGTGGAAGCAAAAAGCTCCGCCAGCCTCCATCCATCACCAGAACCTCCAAGTCCCACACAGAACTGAACGTTTAACCCTCATCAAACAAAGTAAGTCTTTTAAATTTGCTTATTAAATTAATTCTAATCAGATTATTTACCTGGATTATACACAAAATGCACTTGCTTACGTATTCATTTGGATGAATTTAGAAACACTAGTTTGATTAAATTCAATACTATTTGTAAATATGGGGGCTTTTAATTTAGCAGCTTTAGTTATGAATTCAAATCTTTTCTAACTTTTATTAACTTTTCCCTTTTTGTTTTGTTTCATCTTGGCAGAAATGGAGCGAACGCTGACCCTGTTCTTCGCCACGCTGGTGGTTTTGGTGACATCGGGCGTCCAGGCACAGCTGTCATATGCCACGAATACGACGGTTCGTTTTAATTCTATTAAACATTGGTCTACAGCATCAAACGAGATTATCTAATGAACATTTAAAAGCCTGAATGATCATTTAAATGAACTACAAGGCCTTTTAAATGTGAATGTTTCGTTTCTGCCATTCAGAAATAACGAGTTTTACAAACATAAATTTAGTTGGAATTAGTATTTTTTACACACAAACGTGGAATTTTATTTTGTGAACAGGTTAAGCAGACATGTTCAAATCAAAAGCCAAGATGTGCTCACAGGACAGACTAAAACGATCCAAAACACACAAGTAAAGGAGAAAAATCAAATATTCTGTTAGCTTTTTTCATTTGCAGTGTTAAAATGTAACCGATGGTTTACGCAGCGCTTAGGGCGACTGAGAATATCTCAAAAAGTTATTCATTAGCAGCAACTCTGACTCTTTATTGTAAACTTCCAGTGGTTGATGTCATTTAAATGCCCCGAGCCGTAAAAACCCGTTCCTTGTTTTCTCACTCCACCTCAAAAGGTTATCGTCTCTAAAACTGGAAGTTAGATCATCTATTAACCTGGAACCTCCACTGCAGCAGTTTATACAGTTAACGCGATAAAAGGCCATCAAATATAAACGTTATCTGCAGAAGTGAAGTGGTTTAATTGCAATAAATGTTTGTGTCTGAAGCAGGTTAACGTCACCGGGACAGGATGTGGGTCCAGCAAACTGTGCGTGGACACGCCAAGCGGCTGTGACCCTACAGGAAACAGCAGCTGCTTCTTTGGCTCCATAAAGGTCAAAAACGTGACGACAAACCAGTTCTCCTTCCAGCTGAGTGGAAACTCCACGGGATACGTCGCTCTGGGGCTCACCGTGAATTCTTCTGCGGTACGACACAAACGCATCCTCTGATCGCTGCAAAATGTTCAGTTCTTCTTAGTTTTTATACAGTTTTTCTTACGTGCAAAAAGACAACAGCAGACCAACACGGTGTCATTATCTTCTTAAAAAAAAACCCCAAATAGATAAGATTTAAAAATCAAAAGCTAAATAACAGAAATTTTTATTTTTTTTAAACGTATTCATTTTTTAGCCAAGCCTGACTATCACTTAAACATGTTTAACAGGGAAAGCTCATTTTGAAAGCTGTGATTAATTGGATTTTGACAAGAAAAACAATATTTTGTCCCAAATATGAAGCTAAGCGCAACTATTTGAACTTCAATCTGATTTCTTGTTAAAACTTTGTTTTATCTTCACAAAGACTTAAAGTGACGCTGCATCAGTGATCACCAGCATGGCACAAAATATAAATATATTTGTACTGAGCGTAGGATGATTCCTCATCCTAAAGAGTAACAAAAACACAAACACGGTTAACGGTACATAAATAAATCTATACAATAAAACGTAATGTTCATGTTTCCTCATTCAGAGTTTTACTGAGCTCAGTCAAAATTCATACATTCAAACTTTATTTACATCTCTCTTGTAAATGAGTCCTCGAGGCTCAATGAGACTAACCTGTATAAATAAAGTTTGAATGAATTTACACCAGTTAGTCTCTTTGGCAGCACAATGGCTCAGTGGTTAGCACTGTTGCCTCACAGCAAGAAGGTCCTGGGTTCAATCCCCGGTTGGATCTGGGGTCTTTCTGTGTGGAGATGGCATGTTCATCTCGTGCTTGCTTAGGTTTTCACCGGGTACTCTGGTTTCCTCCCACAGACCAAAGTCTGCCTTCAGGCCCCGGCCTCCCTTGCAAAAGAGCTCTGTGATCTCAATGGGATTTGGCTGCTTAAATAAAGGTTAATAATAATTGAGTCACGAGGACTCATTTTCAAGAGAGACCTGTTTTAAACAAAACCACAGATTGTGAACAGTCATAAAATGCATATAAAAAAAATAAAAGTAGTGATATAAAACAAAATAAAAACAAGCTACATTATAAAACAAAATAAAAACAAGCTACATTATAAAACAAGGTAAAAAAACCAAACTAAGAACAACTGTGTTGGTTCTTTGCTATGAACGTAGCAGTTGTTTAAATCTCTTAGAGAGGCCACAGTCAAAGTCGACAACTTCAGATCTTTTTGCAAGGTGTTCCAGGAAACAGGAGCAGAGTAAGAGAAGGCTCTTTTGCCAAATTCAGTCCGCACTGAGGGGGCACTGCTGGTAATGATGTCCTGAGAGTGCACGCTGTAGCTGCACTGACAACGTGACATGTAGGAGGAGATGTATGAAGGCAGCAGACCAAGAAGTGATTTAAGGATGAAAATGTACCAGTGAGAGAATCTGCATGAAGTTAATGGTGACCAGTTAACCAGTGAATACAGGGTGCAGTGGTGGGTACGATAATCACAGCCAGTTATGAATCTTAGTGCACCATGATAGACAGCATCCAACATCTGCAGGGTTCTTGTAGGAGCGTTCATGTAAATAATGTCACCGTAATCAATGGAGGGAAGGAAAGTAGCAGTTACAAGGCGTTTCCTAGGGTTCAGAGTTAAACAGGATCTATTTCTAAAAAAGAAACCCAGTTTTGCTTTTGATTTCTTTATCAAATTTTCAACATAAGGCTTAAAAGAGAAATGTCTATTGACCAAGATTCCCAAGCAATTGTAAGAATCGACAAACTCAAAAGGGACCCCATTCGTACGTAGATAAGATAGGAAGGACTGCTGGTATCAGCTTCCTGTTTGAAAACAATAACATCCCTTTGGTTTTGTCAGCATTTATTTTAGCACCAGTTTGAGACAGAACAAGTTTGACTGAATTATGTCAAATGCAGACTGTAAAAGCTGGAAAACCTTAGCAACTGATTTAGCTTGACAATAAACAACTGTGTCATCTGCATAGAAATACAATATGCGTTATGAAATTATCTAACCTACATTACTTATGTAGAATAGATTGTAAAGAGAGTGCGTCCTAAGACTGAGCCTTGTGGTACGCCATTAGCACCAAATTAAAATCAGCACCAAATGCAAACATCAGTTTCACATTTATGAATTTAGTGTCATAATTACAATGTCAACAAAGAAAATAGAATATTTGGTGTAATACGATAAAATAAAGGTAGAATATGTCAGCTTTATGGATTGCCATGAAAATACCCTCTTTTTTTCCCTTTTGTTTGTTTAGCTGTTTTAGCAGGACTAAAAAGTTTGATACATAATTAATAAATAAATAATAATAAAAATACAGATAGCTGTTTATATTTGAACTTTTGGATAAAGTATATAGTTATCCAATCAAAGAATTTTATCTTTATTATGGCCTCAAAGCCGTTTTATGTTGAAGTAAAAGTGGCACACAATAACATAATAATAAGTTAGCATGTTAGCTAAACAAAGTCAAGGCAATATTTGGAGTTTGACTCTGAATTTAAGATAAATGGATAAAGTACATTAAACTAATATTTAAAAAGAGAAATAAAAAATTAAATTAAACTATATTAACATCTATAAGTCTTTTGGGTGCAAAACTAACATAATAGCAAATTTAACAAACAGGTCAAGCAAACTAGCAGTACTGTATGTCCCTCCTGCAAACTTTTTTAAAATGATGCAGATTACTTTTTGAACAATATTTCTCAATTATGTTTGGAAAATGTTGAAAATTGAAAATGTGTTTTTTGCACAACTTCAAGTTTTTGCATAATATTTTCAAAAGTTAATGTAGAATTCACTAACCTATAAACATTTAAGTCACCTGAGCCTGGTCTCCAAATATAATCAACTTTAAAATGAAGCCACTTTTGATTTTAGTTATTTTAGGCTACATTCAAACAGCTTTCCTACAAAAAGAAACACATTTTGTAAGATCATTTTGCTTCGACTTTTTAAGATTCTTAATTTTACTACCAGTTATTGCTGTTTGCTTTCCAACCAGGCCACTTATAAGTTAAAGAGATATCCAGTAGATAATTAACTTTTATTTACACTGCAGTTAGATATTTTAATAAGATAAATTCAGACATCCATGGTAGAACAAAAGCACACTGAAACTGTATAAAGTTGCTTGTATGAGGAAACAATTTTAACAGATAAAAAAAAAATAGACAAATAAAACTGTCGATTTTGGATCATGTTTGTGTTTAAAGCGCAAACAGCTCCCTCCAAAGTAAATATACTTAGTTTTAAGAGAAATGGATATAATCTTATGTACACTCAAATGGGAAACTTAAAAGGTTTTGTTTATAAAAAGGTGCAAAATCCAACTGCAGGTTTCCATTTAATTCATAAGAGGAAGTAAGATTCTGGATTGTGTTCACAATATTTTATCACAGGTTCAATTAAAACCAGGAACTGAAGCCGTAATACATAAAAGTTTTCTTTAGGCTTGTAAAATAAGAAAAGTTGGAAACGTGAGTATTGTTTGGAGAACTTTATCCCTTTATTTACTTCTTCCTGGCTACTTACCGCCACGTTCAGGATGTTAATCTTTGTCAAACGCGTCTGTTTCAGGGCTCCACTTTGCTCTTTGCGTGCGCTCGCAAAGCCTCAAACAACGCGTCGATCATCTTCCTGACCTCGCTCATGAACAACGCGGGTGGAAATCTGACACAAGGCAACGCGGTGAGACCTTCACTGGATCATGATGATGATGATGGATGTGGACATGTACTCAAACACAAACCCTGACATGAATAAAGTTGGACGTTCTCGAGTCAATCTTGAAAACTACAAGAAGAAATGTCCCATCAGAAATTAGAAACAGCTCGTTATTTTTTTAATTCTACCAACAATTAATCCTCTGCGCCTTGGAAAACAAACACGAATGGCTCTTGTTTCATGTTTGCAGATGGTGACAGAAATTCGAGGACTGGTAAATAATAACCAGATCCAGTGCGAGTTTGATGTTTCGGGGCTGAACGCCACCAACTCCACCTTCCTCAAGAGCAGCCAGGACACCTCCTACGTAATCATCCTCGGCTCTGGACAACTAAACAATGGTGGGTATATTTTATTTTACAATGAAATATTAACCCTCCGGCTGCCCTTGGGTCAAAATGCCCCACGATGCCTCAATTTTTCCCTCATGGGTCTTTTTGACCCAAGGGCAGCAGGAGGGTTAAAGTAAACAACTGTGTTTATAGTTACCGCCTCTTAATTTCATTTTTTCAGATGGATCTCTCGGGACCTTGACTAAAATCCTGAGCAGCCCAACTCTGGACCTCAGCAACCCGTCAGCAAACGTAGCCAGTACCACCACTGCACCCACAAGCACCACAGCAACAACACATACCACAACATCAGGGACGGACCGGGCGCTCTTCTCCGAAGGTAAACGACACGATTTCAACTTGAAATTTTTACTTAACTCACATTAACTGCACAATTATATATATGTGTATATATATATATATATATATAATAAAAACACAGATTTATATTAGCAGTTTGGAGCAAACTCCATGAAACATTTGGCAGCGTTTTCCTTCCTGACCCGACAGAGGCTCAACGCTGCATCCTCAGGATTACGAGACCGCGGCACTGACCTTGTTACGTTTATAATTAATAAGTTTCTTTAAGTTATTTTCTTTGGAAAATTACCAAATTTGATTTGGTAAGTTTATGCACGTTTATTTAAAACTTTAAAAAAATTACATAACCATGGGCATCAAAACTCAACCGAAAAAACAAACAATGTCCATTTTTGTACAATTTAATACAAAACTTGAAAAAACATAAACTGTTCTTAAATACCAGCATATAATTCTACATACTGTAAATATTATCCTCTCCAGAGTCAAAGCCAGTAAAACATGACTAAATAAATAGTTAAATAAATTTCGGATCCAGTGACATACCTGGAGTTGTGTTTTTGCAGCCAAACACTGTGAAATGACATTTAAAGTTCTTCCCCAGCATGTTTTTACTTCTTAGAAACGTTAATCCTGTTTCCCTGCGCATCACGCGCCTCCTGTTTTACTAGGACTCTTCTGAAAACACGGTTTTGAGGATGATTCAAAGAACTGGAGTTTCCCGTATTAAGAAAACAAGCTAAACCCTTTTCACGGTTACCGGAGGTGAACCTCTTTGTTGATGTTGTACACATCAAAACTAAAGTTAGATTTGGAATTTTGCCTTTAGTGTTTTTTACAGTTTATAAAAAACACTTAATAAAAGCCTAAAATAATTTTGTCATAGGAAGTGCTTTATGCTCAATCATCCAGGTAGATAACAACAAAAAAGATTAAATTGTGTCATCTGGACCAGTTTAAGTGAGAAACGTTTCGTCCCCCATCCAGAGGACTTCCTCAGTCTACGTCTACTCAGTTGTCCTCCTGTTTCTGTGAGTAGCAAGTTGGCCAGCTGGCCTAAAACGTTTGATTGTTGTACAAGATGATTGATTGTTTTGGATGGGTGTGTTTTGCACGTGTTAAAAGCCTGCCTTTAGGAGGTTGGCTTGAAACAGCACTGAAGGCTACCTATGGGACAGATAGTTGGCATGCCGTAGACTGAGGAAGTCCTCTGGATGGGGGACGAAATGTTTCTCAAATAAACTGGTCCAGATGACACGATTTAACCATTTTTGTTATTTCTTCAGAGGATTTTGGTCAGAGGTTATGGAGTTATGGATACATTATTACTAGTGTTCTTTCCCTTAAAACAAACAACCAAGTTTTCTGTCAAAACACTCTCTTATCGTGCCCGTGGACTGTATCTGTGAAGACCAGGAGTGCCATGTGAGATTACTGCTGGCTTCAAGGACACCCACTCAAACCTTGTCAAGCTGAGGATATAAAAAGCGAGCGGACAATACAGCATTTCCAGATCGTTGTGACTGGGTTTCATGTGTATACATTTAATGCATATTGGTGTGAACTGTTCCTATTTCTGGTCTTGCAAGTAAAATTGTGCCGAAGATAGATCTTTACCTGCTGTGTGTGAGTGTGCTTCATTTGAGTAAACATCATTTAGAGTGTTTTCCTCTTAACAATTTGGTCCTTCTAGCCGGATACAACAGCTTCCTCGAATCCAGGTTTGGACCTGAAACTGTACGGGGGTGTCCGACACACGAGACTCCTGAACAGAAAGTCCTCTGACCGAATTGTCTTCTAGAGAGGCCAGGATCTTCTGGTTTTAGTTAAAACATTTTCCTCTAACACTTTTTAAAATGTTTCCCTTCAGGTGTGCTGCTCCTGATGGGCGTCCTCTCGCAGTTCGTCCTGAAGATGGCCTGACTGGGTCCCGGTTTAAAGCTTTAACCGGTGAAGACATGATGAAGGAAGCTGGTGGTTAAAACAGCAGCAACTGAGTGTTTTTCTGTCCAAGAAGTGTTTTTTTTTTCTCCTGAACTAATCTTTACATGTTTTTTGCACAACAGTAGCCAAAAGATGAAGAATCTAGTGATGTACAGTCTGCACTCAATCTTTAATAATCGAAGAAAGAATGTCTTAATTTTGTACTTCTTATCTAATAAAGTTTATACATAGTATTCTATCTGCTAATAACCACCTACTGTTTATATTATCTTGTGAATACCTACAGTCGTGTGTGAAGTCCTTTAATAACTTGTCTGTTGATTCAAGCTGACGTTCAGCCATCATTCTTTGAGAAGGACCGGTTCAAGGTTCTGTTTGGTTACTTCAAATGATTCATCAGGAATTTCCCTGTTCATCAGATGAACTGTATAATCTGAAAAACAATAAAAACGTGGCCTTGACTCGTTTGTGATTTGACGGCATTTTGCGTGACTGGTCGCGTCTTTGGACGTATGGGCGTGGCACAGACGAGAAAAAAAGCAGCCGCCGGATGATTTAACACAGACCCCAGGTTTTAGCAGTAAGGTTGATTTTGGGCCTCGTATTTGACAATGAGGACGTTGCTTCAGTCAGTCCTGGTGAAGAAAGAGTTGAGTCAAAAGGCAAAGCTAACAATTTACCGGTGCATCTACGTTCCAACCCTCGCCGGCTGAAATGAGCTTCCTTCGTTTGACAGCCGGGCTCAGCCTCAGATATGGGGCGAGGAGCTCAGAGTAGACTCCACATCGAAAGGAGTCTGTTGGGGTGGTTCAGGCATCTGATTAGGACACCTCCTTTCAGAAGGTTTTTGGGCACAATCTGGGGAGAGCCATACCTGAGAGCCCCACAGAGAATGTTTGGGATGAAGACTTTGTGGTCCAAATCTCCCGTCATCAAAGATCTTGGTGAAACGTTAACTCAACTCTAGACGGAGATAAATAAGACATTGTAGAAACGATGACTGAGTGCTGCAATCAAAACCTCTGACCTGGGAAGGCCTTGAGTTCACCCAGGAGGAGCAGGAGTCACTAGAAGAGGAAGGTCTTGGTTTCTCTCTGGACCGCACCACAAATAAAGTTGTGCGAACATTGACACTGGTCATTTTGGGCTCTCCTACCCTGTGGGTCGGAGGTGAAACGTTTGGAAACCAGACTTAAAAGTAAAACTGCAAAATGAACTCCTAATCGAGGTCCTCGGAAGTCAGTAAACAGAAAAGAGTGCCAGTAAAATGTTTTACCGATTAAGCGATAAATGAAGTAGAAGACGGAAACTCCCACGTTTGGGTAAACATAACCTCCTGCTGCCCTTGGGTTAAAATAACCTAATGATATGTTGGAGGGTTAAACTTTATTTGTGCCATTAGCAAAAGATCAAATGTGGTAATGAAAAAAAAAAAACTTTTAATTATTGTAACATTTCCATGTTTTAAACTTTGTGTGAGCTATATATATATATATATATATATACATATATATATATATATATATACACATATATATATATACACATATATATATATATACACATATATATATATTATTGTAGTCAAACTATGGCAGGTATTGCAGACAAGATAATTGGTGGTCTAACCTAACAAAGTTAAGTCAGGTCCTTTGGATGAATTCAAAAATATAAAACTTGTTGAAACGTTCACCTTTAATCCAAAAGACTTCCGTCAGTCTGAGGAGCTGTAATAAGTTCAGTCTTATCCAGAACTAGTTGTTCACACGATAAAGGACCATCAGCCTAACGATGGATCGTTAGTGCTCTGACGGCTGCTTGCTATTCACAGAGGGCTGAGTGTAATCACAGCATTGCAAGATGAAGTTGAACACGGAGGCCTCCGCCCGTTTAATGGACGGACGGTTTCTCTTCACAAAGATGGCCTCCTTTACTCCTCTCTCAAACCATCGTTCCTCTCTATCCAGGATGTGAACATCTTCATCCCTAAGAGTGACCGCTGGACTACAGACGAGTGTAAACTGCAGAGTCCTGGCCTGATGACGTTGCTCTTCTGTGCTGGACCATCCTTTTGGCCAGTGGCCGTTTAGTTTCCCCCATGCATGACTGATCACAGCCCTGGCACTGAACAACATACACAACATTACTCTGTTTTTTCACGCCAAGTTAAGCAGAGCGGCGTTAAAAATCTCAATACCTGGAACAGTTTAAATTTCTGCAGAGGTTTTTGAAGTGACGCCACATTTCTGCTGTTTGTCTTCTGCCGATGGGAAGTTTCAACGAAAAAAGGATGCGGTTAGCAGAAAATGTTTAAATTTTAATTGAATATTCGCTTGCAATTTTATTCCATGTAAACTTAAAAGTATATAAAAAAAGGGACAAACATATAAACCACAGGGTCAAAAACAGACTAAAAGAAAAGCACAGAAGCTAAAAACCGTCTTAGTGGCGTCCGTCGAGCTGTCGTCTCTGAGAACATGCCCAGTCCGTGCGTCTTCGCCTGAGGACGAGTGGGGGGGGGGACAACCTACAGCTAACTACCCCACTCAGAGGTTCTGAACAACGGACTACAGATCTTCAGGGGGAGGGGGTGACAGGACCATGCTCGTGTTTTTATCTACATAAGTGTTGAAATCAGAGGCCGAGCTCAGAGTTTACGCGTCGTCGTCGCCGTTCACGCTGTAATTGTCGTCGTCGTCTCCTTCCACGTGCTCCCCTTCCTCCTCCTCCTCCTCGTCCTCCTCCCTTTCTTGACTCTTCACCTGCAGACGCGGCAGATCGGTGAGTTTAAGGAGAATTCGGGGCGATGTTGAACCACATTTTGCATTTTTAATTGTTCTCACCTCTTCCTCCTCCAGCAGGTCTCCCTCCTCCTCCTCCTCTTCATCGGAGTCGTTTGCGTCCTGGTTCTCCCTCTCTCTCTTTGAGCCGTCGTCCTTCTTGTTGCTGGAGTGCGGAGGCGTCGTCACTTCTCCCGGCTCGGTTTTTACGCTCTTAGCTTCTGGCGAACACGAAGACGCGTTAATCAACAATCAGCAGGCGTAGCGCGAGAGGTCAAAGGTCGCGGCCTGAGGAACCGTGACTGAAAGTCGTCGCGGGGTCACGTTTAAACCCCAACGAGCGGCGTTCTTACCAAACTTCTTCGTGTGGTCCTTCTCCATGCGCTCCAGGCTCTCCAGCAGGTCGTCTACTTTGCTTTTAATCTGGGTCAGCTCCCTCTTGATGGTCTGCAGCTCGTCCACCCTCACTGCAGGGACAGAAAAGGGTTTGGAGGACCAGCTCTACTGAAACCTGACCCCTACAAAATAAAGGCCTGGCACTCCACGAATGACTGCGTATCGCCTTTCGTGTCAGCGTTTTACACGAAGATGTTGAGAAACGAGCTGTGAAGGACTCGGCTGCTCCTGCTCTGAGCTCAGCATCAGTAAAAACGAGACCGTCAAATGTAGCAACGTCGTCAGTGATTACTTCCTGGAGGGCTCATCAAAATCTGCACAAGATGTTTTGCTAACAGAGCCGACTCCAAAGAGCTGAGGGAAAGATTTCTAACAAAAATCTGCTGAGATCTGTTGGGCTACAATAAATCTGATTTTTATTTATTTATTTTTACCTAAATGAGACTTTTATTTTATGACAGTCTGAACGTGACAAAATTTTTTTTTTTAGTTTTTTCCAACTCCAACCCCGCTCTTTTTCATACGTGCTACTGAATCAGATTAATCTCCGAAGGTTTTCAAAGCGACCTCAGTCTGAACGTTCATGTAGCGTTTCATCAACCTTTACGTCAGTGAGGTAGGGGTTAGCAGATTGAAGAAATTATCGATAATCTGCACGTCTTCAGATACAGAAGTTGCTTCGTCTTTTTTTAATTTGTCACGTTCTGGATGACTGAGAATCTACACGAATGTGATACCAACGTGATGGGATCGATACCCGAAGTTTGACTTTCAGGACAAAGCTCCCATTCCAGAAGGCAAATTCTGCACTGGAGAATGTGGGAAGCAGCAAAACAAGCCTGGCAGATAATTTAATCTGCTCTGATTGAACAACTTCATGTTCTGTTCAGTCCCTCGTCGTCCGCCTGGTGAGTGATAATCATCCTTACTAACGACACTCCGCTCAAAAAGGTCCTGAAAATGTAACGGAGTACATTTTCTCAATACTACAACGGTAGTAGAGTTGAACTGTATTTGCAGTTGTGTTATTCGGTAAATGAGCGCAGGTCGGGGCGCTTCAGTAAACCTGGGCCACAAACTCAAACAGCTTCAGACAAATCACAGGGTGGAGAGGATCCTCACTGGTTCTGGAAGACGAGACTCTCTGGCTGCTCCTGGACGAAGAGAAGCTGCTTTTAGTTCTCCGGCTGCTTCCTCCACTCAGGCTGACCCGCGGCCGTTTGGACGGAATCACGGCCCGCGACAGGGGAGGAGGCGGGGCGGGGACACGAGACGGGTACGAGTACATTCTGCATCAAAGAGAAAACATTGAGATCAAACACAAAAACACACATTCATGTGCTCTTTTTACAAAAGGAACATCTCATAACTTCTGCACTTTGTCATGTTAGCCGTTTTTATACCAATACTGTGTTGTTGTAGCTGTTTGTATATCAAATACTGTCGTTTTAGCTGTTTGTATCCCAAATACTGTCGTTTTACTAGTTTGTATATCAATACTTTGTTTTAGCCGTTTGTATACCAATACTGTCGTTTTAGCCGTTTATATACCAATATTGCATTATTTTAGCTCTGTATACCAATACTGTCATTTTAGCTGTTTGTATACCAATACTGTGTTGTTTTACCTGTTTGTATACCAAT